>NC_057850.1:100846624-101054124 GCF_015237465.2 Chelonia mydas | reverse complement strand
TGTATCTGTAATGAGGTTGAGTATAGCTAGAAGCAAAGGCACAGCTGATCTGTACTGAAGACAGGCATAGGACCCAAATAAAGGGCCTGATCCTGTTTCTACTGAAGCCAATGGGGAAATTCCCCTTAATTTCAATGAGAGCAGGATTGGACCAAACACCTAAAATATCTGTTTACTATATGCAAAGCTTCATTTTAAATACAGATATAAATATGTTTATCGTGTGCTAAGAAAACCCTCAAAGGAATGCAGAACTTATATTATGAAACAAAAATATTTAAGGAAAACCATTTTTAGTAAAAGAAAATTAAAGAAAACTGAATGCTTGAGATGCTCTATTACTTTTGCAAACTGTTAATTATTTTCCTCTGTATTTGTTATGTTTTATTCTGAATGTTAAACATAGCGTATCACTTATGGCATAATTCTGGGCCAGGTCTTGCAGATCTTACTGAGGCAAAACTCCCTATAGATTTCAATAGGCAGTTTTACCGGCAAATGGGCTAGAAGCTTGGGTACTATGTACTTATTCCCATGCTCCTAAAATTATTTTTTAAATTGTATCTTTATGTATCAAGTTATAGTTTTAAAAAACTGTAAAATATAAATGTGTATACATTGATATTTTAAATATTGTTTATTAAAAATTCAGTTTAAATATGTCTATATATACACAAAATGTCATTTTATTCTGAGGAAATATGACAAGTTTTTAAAAAAATAAATACATTATATACACAAAGTTCCATTGTTTCTGCTAACCTAAAAGCAAAACATTTATTTGAGCACTAATGATTATTTTGCTTACTTATTTTTCTTTGGGAAAAAAATAATCTAAGTAAAACACAATTAAATATAACCCTATTATTCAGGGCTTTTGCCTCCAATGTTGAAGCTCATTAGTTAGGTTCAGCAGTATAAGCCTTAGCTATCACTAACACCACTCAGCTAACATACATACAAAATGACATTTTATAAAGTAATAGAACATTTTATTATAAAAATATCAATATGAAACATGACAGCATGATTCACTGTGGAAAAGGGGTAGAAATGTTATTGCCAAAAGGCATTCTAAAATACTATACTAGTAAAATAAACATATTTTTAAAGTTATTCTTACAAAAGCCTACTTTCAATGTAATTTTAGAAAGGAAGCTCTTGACATTTTGGAAAGCGAAAACACACAGAGTACAAGAAAAAGCAGAGCGTTCCAGTGTTCTTGTTTTACATTCACATTCTAGTAGCACTTTTCTCTTGAGTCTCTTTGAACAAGACAATTCAAACAAATCTTTATTTACATTACAGATTTACATTTTTACAGTCTTGGAGCCTGATCCTGTTGTCCTAACTCAGCGCCCACTGAGTTCTTTGGGAGTGTTGCCTGATTAAGGACTGCAGATTGAGTCCTTTGTGAGCTTTTAATTTATGTAGTTTTTCCAGTGCTCATTTCCAAACACACTGGGACTTTGGGCAAAGGTCCCCCCCTGTTTGTTTGTTTTTTGGCAGGGTGGGATACTTATTAACAGTGTCTAACCTGCTTGTTTCTCTTACTACCATTGTAACTAAATATTGCTTATTTTTTCCAATAGGGAGATCTTCCTCTGAACAAACCTTGCACAACAGATTCCAGTCATTTGTGATGGATACTAGTAATATAGCCATTCAAGTATGGCAGTTCTCTTATCTAGAATGAACTGCTCAAATATAAACCATGTAATTATTTCAGACAAGGTACAATAATCATTAAATCCAAATTCGAAAGTATTCTCATTATTTCAAAACATTTTTTTTCTAAATTAGAGACAGTCTTGTGATTTAGATATGTGATAACTAAGAAATACGGGTAGATGAGCTTTCAATAGATGCCTAAGCCACTGCACACATTATCATGAGAGACTATCAACATGGATCTCTATAATACATCAGTGCTATAACTAACCTGTTACACTAATGCACAGCTCAAGAAAAGCAATGTTTTACATTTCAAGTGCGCCCCTCAACTTAAAATATGAAATGTAATAAAACACTATAGTTAGACTATTAGAGCCCACTCTTGCTCCCACTGAAGTTGATGGCAAGCCTCCCACTGAGTTCCATGGGAGTAGGTTTGGGCCCTTAAAGACTGGGGAATGACTCTGCCTTTCGGATTCCCCTCCAGTAAAACAACAGGAATATAAATATCCAGAATACTTTTCAAACTATAGAGCCAGGTACATTCATCTCTTTTTAAAAAATAAATCATTTTCTAAAATAGTATTTTTTAAAAGCAATGTAGAAAGTAGCTTTTTAAAATAAACTCCAAAACACACAAAAATCCAACCAATGTCCCTGATCTAGAAGAGATCATTTTGATATTTTTTATGAAATACGTTTTTTTTTAAAAAGAACAAAAATACTAATAACCTTCCCAAAGCTTCACTTTCTATACTGGCAAGCAAACAGATGTCATTAATTGTAGGAAACATTAATCTGACATACAGACATTATTTATTAATTGTACAGCACCTTCTGTGAGTGCTGAAATTCTTTACAGAATTATAGACTATGCCCGCAATTCTGCAAGCCCTTACTTGAGTGAGTAAGCCTTACTTATGCAAGGAATTCCATTGAAGTAAATTGGGCTATTGATGCAAGGAACAGTTTTTAAGATCAGGCCTCACACAGACCCTTTGAAAAAGAACGACGTTAAGTGAAAGTGGTGAGTTCTAACTATTCTTAAAAAAAAAAGAAAAGAAAAAAGCAGTCACTGGAATGAAATGTATGCTGATATATTTTGCACTTAGCTTCCTACACCACTTTCAATTTTAATTATTAGTTTAAAAAACAAAACAAAAAAGTGCTATATCGTGCCACTGATTTATTTTTAAACATAACTCCCCATTGATTTCAATGGGGACTTCTGCTGAAAAGTAGATTGCTCCATGTTGCCCATATTTATCAGAAACAGTATATTTTGCTGTCTGATAAAATTCTAGCATCACACTTATATGAATAGCTGTATAGGTTAGAGGGAATTCATCTCACCATTTTATCATATTCCAGGCTCTTCAACCTTTTACATCTGTCATAGATTTAAGCCAAGAAGTTGTTTTTCATATGAGTCTGGACTTGTACTGCTGGTGGAATACTTTAATCATTTATTTCACATTTGCTTTATGTTTTACAACTTGCCTTCACTCTTCCATGTACTAAAATAAAAGTGATTAAATTAATTAAATAATGCAGTATTTTATCATTTTTATTTCTGCTGAAAACAACGATTAGATAATGAAAGTGCTACTACAATGAAGTTTTACATGGACTTTTTTTTTTAGTTAATAGAGTAACTGCTTAATCTTGTAGACATCCTGTAGTTGTTACTGAAACAATAGGAGTTGAATATGAATTTTGCCTGAGTTTGGACTTCAGGGTTTGAGCCATTAACTTCTCAATAATTTGATTTTTCTCATTAGCAATTCAACAACTAACAGGTATTGAAGCTGCTAATAGTCAAGGGATGAGGGTTACCGTATGAAAAACAGTGAAAATTTTTAGCCAACACATCCACAAAGATACTTAGGGCCAGATCTTCAGGTAGTGTAAATATCACTGTAGCTGCATTGACTTCAATAGATGGATGCCAATTTGCACCAGCTGAGGGTTGAGCCCTTTATTTGAATTTTTCATGTTAATTTATTTGAAGATGTTTTGTGGAAGTCATTTTTGTTATTGTAATAGCTTGCATTACTTAGTGTGCTCTATTGGCACTATTTGGGAGGTACAAGGTGTTGATGTGGAGAGAATTCTACTTTACTGGTGTCACTAACTACTCATCAAATGCTGTTCATGCTTCAAGCAATGCATCTCTATATGGAATACAATGTTAATCTTCTTTCTTGTATTCTGAGAGGAACAGAGGGTGGGAAAATGGCTTAAATGGTACAGTGACTCTTCCAGTTAACATGAGGAAACATGTAAAGTTAGGAAAAAACTGGCACAGCTATAAACCCTATGTATAGATACATAGGGTTTGTAGACCCTATTTCAAGAGTCTTATATTTTACAGCAGGACATTCTCTTATATGCTACCGGAAAGCTAAAGTTTTTTCAATACCTGTGAGAGAAAAGATAACAAGTGGATGTTTCAGAGATACTAAATACCATTCACTGCTATGAAATGGGCTTAAATTAAATATTTCAGTCTCATAAGAATAATTCCTTAATGTATGCTGACTGTTAGCTAAAGGCCATTTTTCTTAGGACGAACAGTTTTACAATATGAAAGGAGCCAAAACTGTTTCACTCTGTTTCAGCTTGGTTTCTGTTTTGTTTTTATGATTATTATTTTAAAAAATCAATTCTAGTTTTGCATATAAATGATTGTAAAGCACCTTTTCGATTATATTAGATAACGATCCTTACAATCTAAAGTAATCTTCTCTGGCAATGCAATGTTTTACTATACATTTTTGTTCAAGTGGCATCATAAAAGCCTTAAATTATGTGCTTCATAATTGTACATACTTTCACAAGAGAATTAGATAAAACAATGAAAGTAATAGAAAACACTCATTTTTTAGGATTAGTATACTTTCAAAAGTTAACATGTTACTTAAAGTTTTATAACCAAAGAAATAGATCGTGAAAGGTCCAAGAAATTTGTCAAACAAAACATTTTCTAAAACTTTTCAGATCACATGTAATATTAAAAATAATGGCAACGAAAAACCTGGAAAATCTCTTATTTGTGAATCAGGTACAGAGTTTAATAACAGAAAATCTTTAATAATTTTTAAAAGTATATGTATTTCTAATGTATGAAGTTTAAACTACCAACCTTTCTTTCTGAAGCACGATATGAACTATAAAGAAGTTTCAGCAAAAGACGAATTACCTCCCCCATACCAGAATGTTACATCAGGTAAAGATAAAAATGTCCTCTAATCATGAAACTAGATGTAGAAATCTCTTGCGTGCAAATCTAATAGCTATTTCAAACAGCAGGTCTTAGCAGTTTTGTTTGTATCTGTAGCAAAAGATCTTATAAATATGCTTCCCAATTACTAAAGATTGGTGAAATAGAGAATTGGACAAATACTTATAATTCATTTTGTCAGAGTAGACAAACATTTTTTCAAGCACAATTTTTATTTGTTAAACATATATAAAAAACAATTTTATTTTCTTCCAAAAATATTAACTTTCCCATGAGCCAGTAACCTTACAATTGATTGATCCTTGAGAGCAATATTACTACTTTTGCTTTATCTCCTAAAATGTACAAAGCATTTAAAAAGTTTGCTTAAATTGTTAGAAGAGATTTATTTTCTTGCAAATTAATTCTTTTTAACTCTTTATGATAGCTCTGAATCCCATAAAGAAAGATGAATTATCACATACTGAGCCCAAGCTGTGAAACAGGAGGAGACAAATAGAGACCCCTACTGTGTTTAACAATGGAGAAGAAATTCCAGGCTCAATAGAAAATTTTTCTGTCCTTTTTCACAGACCACAAAAGCTGTTAATATGGATTTGAACAGTGGAGGGCACTCTTGCTATGCAAAAACTTGTACTGACCTGGCACACGTAGCTTGATCTATTCAGTGGCCTAAATCTCAGAATTTGTTAAGTAACAGCCACCTGTGGCACAGTCACTAACTGTCTTCTGTTTAAAACATTTGCAGTTTCTGATCTGTGCAATGAAGCACTAGTTATCTAAAACACTGGTGCCATTATGTATGCATGCAGATGTGGAGGGAATGCAACATTCACAATTGGTTCCGAATATCTGTGCAAGATATTGTACCAAATAATAAGATATTTGTTATGTTTCAAGACCATATATAATAAGCTATTCAGTTGGCTGATATCACATTTTATATATATAGAAAATACATTTGTATAATTAAATATACATGAACATGCTCACTTTTTTTTTAAACAGAATATTTTTTTTATTAGGAATCCTTACAGTTTCAAGGCTGATAACTCTAACTTAGCCAGTAATGAAACAGAAAGTACAAAATCAAATAAGGCTAAAGAATTAAATAAAACACCAGGCTTTTACATAATTTCCTTGTTTCAGAAAGTTGATGATTAACTAAGTCTTAAACTACATAAATGTAATTTTAGACTGCCTAACTCTGCAAAATAAAACAGACCAATGACTGAACAAACACTGGAAGAATGGCCAGTTTGTGTTTACAGGACCACAAATATGAGAAGCCAATTACGAGCCCAATCCTGCAAAGGCTTATGCACAAGAGGAATGAACACACAAACATTTAAGTCAATGAGACTACTTCTGTGAGTAAAAGTTACTCACGTGCACAAGCGTCTGTAGGACTGAAGTATAAGTAATTCACTGCTAATTACGTAGCTCAGTCATTTTGCTCATTTGCCATTCCCTGTACTGCAGTGTTGTGTTGGATAACTAAAGCTGCACAAAAAACTAAACAAACCTATTACTGCTAGTCATACGCAGTTTATGAAACATATTACTACATAGATATAAAATCATACAATGGAATTGCCAAACAGAGCTATTTGGAGAGCTCTCTTGAAATAGTGAATAATAAGGCTGTTTTGATTAATTGAAACAAAAGTGCTGTGGCACATGCAGGGTTAATTAAGTAGTTCAAGATGCAAGGCCGCACAAAAGGAAACCTTTTTCCTTCTTTAAGAACTGTAAACACTTGTCCTGAACTAGATGGGCATTTGATAAGTTGTACAGCATGTAGCAAACTCACAGGGATCTCTAGTTAACACTCAAATTCAGTGTTAACACTTAACAGAACAGTGGTAAGCCGTACTGCCAAGGTCAACTGCACAGATGTACTAATTGTATTATGAGCTTGACATCTAGTGGCCACCCCTGGCAGGGCAAAGCAGGCAAAGGTTAAATCAGCAAGCCTTGTTAAAGCACTTCTAACTACCCACCCTCAGGGAGAGTCCTTTGGAAGCTTGTTGGCACTCCGTGCAATCCCACCTTTTCACTGAGACCAAACAGACTTTCTATAGTACACTGGACACTAATACACAGAAAATACAGAAGGGGTGGTCTTGAACACAAAAATTAACCTGTTTAAGTGTGGATTGAAAAAGACAGGCATACATTGTAAAATATTTAGACGTTCTATTGACATTGTCAGAAGTATTATTTATTGGTGTATTTTCCAACCCCAAGAGTTTTGATTTTTTTGTGGGGAAGGAGAAGGCACAATATTAACAAAGTCAACACTGAGAAAATTAGAAAAAAATCTGGTTTGAATGTTGTGTGTGTGTACTAATATTGTGCATAGTAAATTAGAACAAAACAAAAACCTAGAGTCCAGTCTTGTTTTGCTCAGCTATTTAAAATAATTATTTTAAAATTTCACGAGTTTATGTTTTCTATAATTCATTTATGGCATGATTTTTCTAGCTTTTCCAATTTCCAATATTCCTCCCCCCCTTCAAAAAAGGAAACCATCTGTAACAGAACGCCACTTAAACATAACCCTAAAAGTACATTATGGTTTAAACCTTGCTCAATTTAATCATGGAAAACTCCTATAAAATTTAGTGGGAGGTTTTGCGAGGGTAAAGCAAGCAGGATTTTGGCCCTCTTCATCGAAATGTACCGTTCAACAAAAATGTAGAATTATAACTAGATTTAACACTACTTCCTCTGAAAAGTTTATAGAACATTACTGTCAACTTATAGACAAAATATTCTGGTTGAAGTGTTTCATGCATGCTTTATTTCGTATAAAATATGTCAGAACTGAACTATTTTAATATCATACCAGACCTGTTTTATTATCAGCAAAACTAACTGACTCACCTCCTGAGTCAATGGACAGTCTACGGATTATGCTTGTCCCGGCTTGGCAATCAGTCAACAAATCATATGGGGAGGGGGAGGACAAAAACAAAAAACAAATAAACCCAACCAAAAAAAGAAGAAAAACAACCCCCTAAAAATCAGGACTTAAATTGTTTTTCAGAAGTAGAATTTATGGACATTTGTTTGAGTTTTTTCTTTTTTAAATAAATTCTTATTTAAAAAGAAACCGGAATACTAGCTTCTCAAATGAATTTTTTTCAAATATTTTAGAAAGTACAAGTTATCAACATTTACAATTAAAGGTATTAGTATCCTGCTGATATTTATTATACAGAAGTCAGTGTAGTACCTTTGAAGATTTCTCAAAGAAAAGAAAATATCCATATGACCACCTCAAGCTCAACGGTAAAACTTCTCTGAGATTAGCAGCACAAAATGAAATCTGACCCACTTTTGCCTTCTTTTACCATTATCTTGCATACAACAATCAACTTGTTAAATAATTCCTGATGTTAATCCATACACTTTCCTTTGTTCTCTTTGAAGAGAATCAAAATTATCTACAAATATATAAGCTGCAAAGTTCGTAGATGAATTATGTACAAGAATTCCAAAAGAACTTAAGCAAACAATCTCAATTATCCTCTCTCATTAAAGTGGCAATTAATCAGCAATACTTCTATTTTACCTTAAGATATTATTTTTCAAACTAAATAAGCAATCTCTGGTGTTGCTGCTTCAAAAAGAGTGTTTGCAAAATCTGGTTATTTTTTGGGGTTATTTTTTGGTTGTTTGTTTTTTTATATTTTTAATGCAGATATATTCCTATGCTTGTAGGGTGTGTGTTTAATTTATATACACACATATATCAAATAATTTTTTTAAAGAAAATTGATTAGACAGAATTGGTGTAATTATATATATATATGATTTCAAAAGAACACTGTATTATTTCAGCTAGTAGATGTTAAAATATACAGAATGTAATTCTTGTTCACCAGCATTCAAAAGATACAGCCATTAGAATGTATTATGCATTTTGCAAATGTAAAAAAAAAAAAGAAAAGAAAACACTTCAATGTAATTATATGCAGCATTTTAAATAGATATTAGGTTGCAAAAATCATATTCAAAGATTGCCATTACTTGCTTCCTTTAAGGTATTCCTTTCCTCTCAAAACAAACAATAACACATCTCAGCCATTAGCTTAGAATGAAAACAGTCCAAAGCATCAATTGCCATAGTTACTCTTGCTAGAACTTTAGAACAGCAACACTGGAATCACTTGTTTAACATTATAAAAACTTTGTTTAATTATTCCTACTTTAAAAATGCTAAGCTCATGCTCTTCACTAGTAACATGAATTAATCTGAGTCAAAATGCATGGAATATTTCTCTTTTCTTTAGTAGAATATAATTTTGAATTGCCTATAATCTGTTGATTTAGGAAAACAGAACTGCTAGAAATTTAAAACACTAATATCTGAAATCATTTTTTCTTAAAAAAGAAGAGCATATTGCGTTTTATATCAACAACAGTTTTTCCAGGTCTTCTGTCGCTCTTTGTAAATGATTTCCATCATTTTGTTTTAATATGGCATCCTTAAATTGTTGGGTGAATAAATATCTTTTTGTTCATTATTCTACAATATATCTGGCAAAGCAATCTATAATTACTAGTTGTTTGCCAACATTTCTTTTCCCATTTACAAAAGGCATATTTTACCTTTCCACATTAAAAAATCATTTAAAATGATTTTCTGAATGTAAATTTGTAGCTCATGACATTGTCAATTATCTTCAGATTTCAAACACTTTCTCACCAGACTTCCCATACTGAGACTGTTCTGTTGTTGAACTCAGCTGCATTATGCTGTCATCCAAACTGACTTCAAAAATTATTTACTACAATTCTAAAGCTTCCATTGTAACATCGCCACCTAAGTTGACTGGCCTCTATATAACTTTAAATACAGCCTGCTGTTTATCTTCCATTCTGTTTTCCAAACTGGCAGGTTTCCTTTTGCTACTGTTCATTTGTAATTATAAATAATATACCTATAGAACATTCACTTAAAATGCTTCACTTAATGAAAATATATTTTGATAATGATATTAAATATATGCTTACATTAAATAAATAAGCTTCCTCAACTTAATATTGGGTTATCAATAATTTCTATCACAGAGTGTAAATACTCTAAAAATATGTAAAAGGATACAAGTAATATAAAAGCATTATTACTTTCTTTGCTTTAAACCCCCCCCCCCCCCCCACACACACACACCCACACCCACAAAACTGCAAAATGACTCCTCCTCTGTTCTGTCCTGGACTGACTATTTTTGGCCTGTTGCAAAATATGTTCAGGAACTGTGGCAATATCTTGATTACAACTGTGAATGGAAATGAAAAGCACTGACTTGAAAGACATGTTTTAATTCTAAGATCTTCTTTGTGCACCTAAATATATTTGACCTTTAAAATTGTTTTAAAAGTAGCAATATTTGTATTTTGTATGATAAAGTGCAAATAATTTACACTATACAAATGTGCACTACATATCCGTCATCTTGTTTACACTACTAAGTTCACCTTGTTCACATTTCTGAAATGAAAGTGAAAAACCAATAACAGGGCTCCAGCTCTTTTATTGTTAACTACACGGGGTTTCATTCCATTAATTTAAATATGTTTTAATAAAAGGGGACACAACACATTTTGATAACAGCCTTCTAAGGCTGAGAAGTATTTACATTGTTGCATTTTAGGGCTGCTGTGAAAGCCGATTTTGAGCTATTCAGGGACCACAATAATAACGCTTTAAAATTCCTCACTGGGATGCAATGTAGTCCTTTTGATGGAAAGACTGTCTTTCTCATTCGGCAGAAATAAATCCATTCATTTGATCATGTAGTCATTGAGGGCAATACAAAACAAACCAAGTGTGAGAAATTCTATGTGATGAAGTAAACAAAACAAAACCAAAAAAATATATTTCCATGACAAAAAGATTCTTTGTCCTTAATCTACCCACCATATGCAAGCGTTTCTTTTTAGCATATCTCCTGTTCTAATCTCGGGTGACATGGCTACATAGATAAGACTCCCGAAACAAAGCAAAACAAAAATAGTTTAAGAATTTTCTTCAATATATTAACTCACCAGAAGTGACATAATGAGGCAATGCAGTGTTTTCCCCCCGGTACTGAAATGGATGCTGAACATGTAAAAGTTTGTAAATGAGAAATTCTTAAACCAAGAACCCTGCCAATAGACACTGTTTGATTAATCTTGTTTCCACAATGACAAATAATTTCACTTTAATTCTGCACTGTCACTGCTATGCTTAAACTAAAGTAAAATAAAAACACACAATGTTTTCTTCTTCAGGTGTGACAGAAAGCAGCATTTCCCTGCCTGTCTCTTACTATCAGTATCCAAAAGGCGTTTCCAGAAGTGGTTAGCGGCCCCTTCTCTTTCCTTCCCTGAACAGTCGAAAGCAACCTCCTCCCACCCCCAAAAAATACCATGGGAAGGAGAAAGAGGTGGTGGCAGTCCTGGGTTTGAAGATTTGCCAATCTGACAGATGTTTTAACCTGATGAAGTGGATTCACACTTCAAGCTTCAAAGTTGTGAAGTTCTGATACCATAGTCAAAATCCTCCTTAGGCTCCAACTTTCATCCCTTCCCTCCCTCCCCCACATGCAACTTGTAAGTAATTCCAGTTTTGAGGCACAAATAAAGCAGAGTGGCTTTTTCCATGTTGTTTTGGTAAAATAAAGGAATGAGGGAGTCTAGAAATAGTATCTCACTGACTGGTTATGCAAGAAACTAAAAAGATAAATTATACGGAAGAAGGAAAAGAAAACTTTCCAGTGGAAGCCCTGAACCTACCCAAGGAAAAGTGAGGGCTGTAGGATGCCTTTGCAAATTTTACTTCTAATCAACACAGTTAATTCTATTTTTAAAAAGCCTGAAACCCCATTTTATAAATGTTATTGCAGGGGCGGGGGAAAGGGATCACTGCACCCCGGGACACTTGTTTACTGGCAGTTTGGGCACTCTAGCTATATTAAACCAGGCATATGTGCCTCTATGTGTGTGTGTGTGGGGGGGGGACTCATGGCGGATGGGTGGGAAAAATAAACCTTCCCCACTCCATGTGGCTGCTGTGAAAGACGATGGTGGCAGTGATCGTTTGTAGTCATTGGGACTAGTATTAATCAGAGACGAACCCAGAAGAACTGAACTGAGATGGGGAGAAAAGCCAGCAGGGAGGAAAGGTACAAGACCGCCCAGGCTCCTCCAGACAAACTCTGCTCCCCCAGCCAGCCAACTTCCCCTTTATGTCAACGTCCCCTACACCCTTAGGGGCTGTACCCTCCCCCCCTGCTCCCCAAAGCCCCCTTCGGCCTGCGGGGGAGGAGTCAGAGGTGCAGGAAGGCAAAGCCTTCCCACCTAGAAAGTGGGGGGCGGGCACTTTGGCAATGGGGGGCCCCTCAGCAGCCCCGCCGCCTTGAGGAGGGCTCGGGGGGAGGGGGCGGACGGGGACCGAGCGCGCTGGCCCGGTTTGCTGGGAGTGTGGCTGGAGCCGGGCTGCTCCGAGCCCCCCTGGCGCTGCTGCGCATCCCAGCTCGGCGGAGCTGCCCTGTGCGGCTCCTCCTGCAGCCCCCGCAGCAGCGCCCCGGCAGCTGAGCGGCTCCCAACTTCCCTGCTCCGGGGGGCTGGGGGGGGGAGGAGATGGGGCGGCGGGGGGGGGGAGGGAAGGGGGCATTTCTTCGGCTGAAACTACGCCAGGGCGTGTGAGAGCGAGCCACGAAACCCAGCTGGGAAGGGGGAGGAGAGCTCGCCTCCCGGGTGCCCACCCCTCTGCCTCGCGCAGCTCCCACAGCCCGGGGCAACCCAGAGGACTCAGCCCCCTCCCGCGCCAAGTCCAGCGCTGATGAAAACGCCGCCAGGGCCAGCAGGGCGTTGATGGGAGGGATGGTTTCCTGGATGGGGGGGGGGGGGGGGAGAAACTTGGCGGAACTGTTAACTTTTCTTTTCCGCTGTGTCTCCCCCGAGCGGCCCTAATCCCCACTCCGTGCAACACGGGGAACGAGCCGTGGCCCGTGATTAAAATAAATAAATACCCGCCCCCCCCACCACCACCATCACAGACGCACAGAGCCAGACACACGGAGCAGCCCCTTACCGTGCTCAGAAACTACCTCCGCCTGCAGCTCCTCGTCCGACTTGAGATGCTGGGGCTTCGCTTGCTTTCGCCGAGACATGCTGCTAACTGCGGCTTCTGGATGCTGCTTTTTGCAGAGGCATCAGCGGGAGGAGGGGGGGTAGCCGGAGGGAGGGGGCTGGAAATAATTGATCGCAAAGAAAAAGTCGAGTTGGTAGCTGGGGGGGGGGGGGGGGGGCCGAAACAAACAAACTGAGCGAGCGGGGGGATTAGCCGGGCGGGGTGTGCGCGGTGCTGTGGGGCGTGCGCTGCGAGCTGGGGCGGCTGCGCGGATCGCGCATGGGGCTCGGTAATTACGGTTGTGAATAATGCATGGCGATTAATGGTGCTGGGGGCGAGCGCGGATTGGCCCGGCTCCAGCGGACTCAGGCTGCATATGTAAATGAGGGACGGGGCTCAGCAATTAGCCGCTTCACTCCGCCAAATGATGCGTCTCCCCGGCACCAGCAGCGCCTCCTGCAAGAGGCACCGACCCCAGCAGCAGCAGCGGCCGCGGCGGCTGCAGGGGCAGCCGCAGCAAAACACACACACACACGCACACACAGCGCGCAGCGGGGCTCCGGTGCGCACACACTTTACACAACATATGTGCGAGCTTCACTTGTTGGGGAAGGTCATGATCTTCGTGTTCTTCTTCCCCGCCCCCCCTCCGCTACTTTTGCTTGGCTTTCTTCTGCTCTGTGGGCTTTTTTTTTTGCACCACTCGGCGTCTTCTTCTCTCCTGGCTCCTCTTTCCCCAGAAGTTGCTCTGGATGGCATCTGATTTCTGTATGGGCGCGCGTGTGGGCTCAATTTCTGCTTGGTCGGGAGGCGAGAAACTTTTGTGGGTGTGCTCCGCTTTCTTTCCCCTCTTCTCTCCTTGGAGCTTCACATTCTTGTCTTTTGCTCTTCGTCCCTCCTGCTTCTCTTTTTTCTCCTTCCTCCACCCCGCTGACTTTTGCTCTCTCCTCTTGGGAGGGAGGCGGGGGGGGGGGGGGGGACACACAAAACCACAAACCCTTGAGCAGTTTTGTCTTTCACCTCTCCTTCCTTCCTTCTTTGTCTTGCAGCTTCTTTCTCCAAGCAGAGCCTCCCCGTTGCTGGTGGTGCTGCTCACTTCCTGTTGTCCACGGGTAGGAAGTTTTTGCCCCCCTCTTCTCGCGCAGGTTGCGGTGACTCTTTGGTGACACCCTGCCCGGCGTTCGCCCCCCGCCTTCGTTCAGTTCTGTGCCCCGTCGGCTACGGGCAATAGTCTCTCGCGCGCGTGGGTGCTGAGCAAGCCTTTGATCTCCGGCAAAGGAGCTCGAGCCAGCCCGGGGTCCTCTGCTTCTGTCTCTCTCAGGGTTAGGGTTCGCTTGCTGTGCTGCCTGCGGGGGGGTGGGGGGGGTGCGTTGGGTCTCCCCCGCCTTTCGCGCACTCCCGCGACAGCTCAGGTCTGCCGGGCTCTCCCCCCACTCAACGCCTCCTCTCCGCGTAACAGGAGGAATGTGCAAACCGAGGTTGCTGCTGGTGCTTTCGGGCAGATAAACTTTCAAGTTTGGGAGCGGCGCGGGTCGCACGGCGGCTCCTCCTACTGCTCCAGCTCTGCACCTCCTCCTGCTCCCACCCCCCCGCCCCCCCAGCTCAGCAGCCCGATCTGCTCCCAGCCGCTTCCAAGTGCTTCTCTTTCCCAACAGCGGCTTGTCTCACAATCCCCCCCCCCTCTTTTTAAAGGAGGGCGGGCGGGGAAGGGCTGGGTTCCCCCCACCCTGCCCGTCTGTTGCCTTGCGAGTTGGTCAGCAGCGAGCCCCTCACTCCCTTCCCCTGGGGCTGTCCGCTGGCTGGCGTGTTTTGGGGCGAGGGGATGGTCCACGAGGCGGGTGCCCGTGGGCGTCCCCTCTGCCTTGGCTCGCCTCAGGCGCTGGGGAACTGCACAACTACTAGACTTAAGCCACAAGTTGCCTTTTTTTTTTTTTTTTGGTGGAGGGATCTCTGCTGGGGAGAGGGACACGCGCGCAGGCACCTCCCATAACACCATAACAGCGAGCCACCGCTAGGATGTACCACATAGTTACCGATGGCCCCAGCATCCTCTGCATCAGCATAGCACAGTGATCCGGGGACACTCCCTCCAGCCCCCGACATTTATTTGTTTGGGGGCTTTTCGCTCTTCTCCCTCCTTCCCCCACTTTTTCTTTCCTTTCTTAAATATCGCTTACAGATCGGCTCTGCCCCCCGTCCCTCTTTTGTTTCGCTCTAGTGGCTCTCCCAGACCCCTTGATTGGGACCACGAGAGCAACAGCTCACCTGGCACGAAACAGAAGGGAGCTGTGAGCAGGGGGTTGGGGACAGAGAAGACAGAGACTAAGACCAGTGAAATGGATTTCCTCCTAATCTCCCCCCCAACCCCCAGTTGTAGTCCTTAAAATACACTAACCTTGGCTTCTTTGGAAGACTTCTGTGTAAACTTCCCCTGCTACTAGTTTCTTTTATCTTTTGCATTGTGATATTATCGCTCTGCTTTTGGTTTCTTCGCCACTTTGACGTAGGCAAACAAAATAAGTTAAAGACGCCAGGTTAGGCCAGTCTGGATAGTTTATGGCCACACATGGTTTTAGAGATTTTTGTATTTTGGGTGTTCGTATTTTTTAAAAAAAAAAATAATAACACAACCTAGAAAGGGCAAATAAATGGCTTTTAAATGTCTGTTTTCTACGTTCCATTCATGTGATTTTAAAGGTCGACTCCTTTCTAGCGCCTTCTGCATTTACAAATAAAAATACTTCTTGCAGTCTCTAAATTCTAACTAACTTTTCTGCGACAGATCCACTTTGGCGGAAAGTTTCTCACCCGGAGTATTTCTAAACTAAAATGTCTGGAAACGACATTGAGGACTGAAATCTGATGTAATTTTCCAATATGAAAGGGGAGGGGGCTTAAGCACTTATTAAACATAATGTATTTCCACCCGCAGGAAGGGGACTATTGCACACACCACACATAAATACAGTTTGAGACACACTCACACATATACACACACGTGTATATACAATGCAGGTGAAAGCGATCGCTTGCGAGCGTTAAAGTAGCCTTCAGAAAGTGCGGCGGTGAAGGACATGTTCTATTTACATCTTCTCTTTCAGATGGCACAGAGGTATACTTCTACAGACTTGCTCTAGGTGAAAAAAGCTCAGCTACTGGCTGGTTCTGAAACATTCGCCTGGAATCAGAGATGCTGCACTTTAACCTACCAGAGGCATTTCCTCGCGCCCCCCCCCCCCCGCCCCATTGCAGTAGTAACAGAAATGTGTCAATTTTCATCCCGTCATCTTCGGAAGGGATTTTGTTGTTGCTTGATCAACATTTTCTTCCTAAACTTTAGCATTTGCTATTTCTCAAGGTCTTTTAGTTTCCTGGGTAGCACGATGATGACTGGTATGGGATTTGCATTGCTAACAATTCTTTGAGAATGTTATGAGAACGTACTTAGTCTTCTGCTTAAAAAGCGTAACACGCTTTTGCCAGACGTGAGAGAAACTTTAAGTGGAAAATTAAATAATCCAGTCTTTAATATTTAATGAGCAATGGAGCTCACAAAGGCAAGAAAGGCATAATTACCAGGTTTGTATCTCTTGACATTTACATATTTTAGGGTTACAGGTGACACATTTTATAGGGTGTTTGGGTTTTTTTAGGAGTGGAGTGGAGTGGCTCAGCAGAGAGAAGAGACTCTGATGAAATGATCACTGTAAACCCACACCTGCATAATGCCCCTCCGATCAGAAAGCAGAGAGCTTTGATCGCTACTTTTTGTAAATGAGCAAATGATATAGGCGAAACTTTTGTAACTGATTTAGGTCAACCACGTCAACGCAAACATGTAAAGGGTTCGGAATGCGAGTCTAAAGTTATCATAAAGTGGCTTCTAATCCCTCGGCCCCCTCCCCCACACTTCCCTTATTAGATGGAAACTTTTTCACGATTCTCCTATTTAATCTTTCAGGCTGAACTATGAAAACATATTTACTGAAGTTGGGCTGCAAAAATATGGTCACCTCGGGGGGGGGGGGGGGAACTGATTAACAGAATCTCCCTTTCTCTCATGCACGAGTGTGTGAACAGATAAATACAGTAGACTTGAGCACAGAAATATGTAAATGTGGGTACAAATTACATGTATATACAATTATATATGTGCGAATACACACGGTACACACTCATATTCTTAACCACATGACTGGCGGGTCTAATAAAATATTTTAATACTGATGAAAAAAACAAAAGTTGCTTTTCTCCTCTATAATTAAATCTAATTTGTTAATTGTCTTTCTCTTTGCAATGCTGTTTTCATCATAAGAAGCAACACGTTATTATTTTGTCTGCTTAATAATATTATTTACCAATTAGTATTGTATTTTTTACATTAATGGGACGCATAATTAGGTGTTTGCTTTAATTTGTACCATTTATTCAGGAAAAAACGAAGCTTATCCGCAAAATTGATTTCACAAGGAGAGTATACATAGTTCCGTCTGCATGTATATAAATATTTAGGATTTGTGGTCATAAACCTATCACATATAGATAAGATGGATCTGACAGTTTGTGCAATCAGTCTATTGCTGGTTATTTTTAAAATTTGCTTCAGCAACTTTATTCAGAAGGGACTTCAATAATTTGGACTTTATATTATTTTTTATTCTTTCTTTCAGTCTGAAGTCTCTTCTCCCCTCTTTCACCCCAACTTTTGTTTTAGGACATTGGGGTTGAATCTAGCACTCTTTTGTGTGTTTAAGGCTGCAGCAACTGACCGCTAATTCGTTCTCACTTGAGCAAAGATATTACCATACTAATATTATTATTGGTAAGAAGAGGTAATTGATAACACCACCTGCCACTCTGTAGCAATCACGATGATAAATGTTTCCATCAGAGCGAAATCTGTGCTTGGTCTACCACAGCCTAACCCAAACAGCATGTCAAATGTCAATTATAAAGATGTTTCTTTTCTATTACAATTTTTTTGTAGAAAGCAATGAGCTCCGCCGCCAGATTTATAGAACCAGCCTACTGCACAATCGTTCCTAAACGTTTTGCCTTAAACATTTAAGTTAGTTTTCCTTTTATTTAATATCATGCCACTCTCAGCTCTAAATAAACATAGATTCATATACACTCCGCCTCATGCTCACACTGAGCAAACCCCAACGACTCTAAGTTTTTGTTCTTTAACCTAATATTAGGTTATTAATTTGAGATATTAATTTAACAAACCATTTTAAAGTAGCACGGACACATATAAAGTACATACATATCTATACATTATCACAGCAACATAAATTCCGTGTGTAGGCATATATACTATGCAAACACTCACGTTTATACCGTGAGTACATGTATAGATAGTATACGTTCGATCTGTATGCATTTAGCTATAGGCATATATACAGTAATATACACACCATCTACATATGCAAATGTGCACATAAACCTAATTTATATTTACTCATCTGTGTACAAAGCTATATGTCATTTAAAATGACTAGTCAGATGAATACCATATATAAATAGTATAACTTATACATTAGTAACTATAAATAGTACTGTCAGGTATAAAACTTTTATCCCCTTGGCTATAGCTATGCGCAGAAGATTATTATTAGCTTGTATTAATAGATGCAGGCCTCAAAAGACGAAATCAGCTATTGATAATTGCAAGAAGTATACAGCAGCTACTGTATCGATCGGCTTGTCCCTTATTCCCCTGGTATGGGAGAGATAAGAAGACACACTCTTTAGTGCAATATAATTTCTTTTGACCTATCTGCTTGCTACAGACTTATGATGAATAGCCAGAGTGGTTAAAGTCCTTTATCACGAAAGTTACCCCTTGATATAATATTGATTCTTTATAACTAGCTCCAAACACAAAAATCAAACTGTCCACTTGACCATCATCATCATCAATATCATCACAAAGGCTCTGGAATAAAGATCAGCACAAGACTGAAAATGCTTTCTATAATCTGTCCACCTAATCTTTATTTGCTGATGATGAAAAGAAAAGGGGGGGAGGGTGAAGAGGTGGATGTCATCTGAACAAATAAAAAAAAATATTTGGTTAAGAAAAGAACCGTTCAACCTCTTAACAAGAAAACCAAATGATGATCAAGGAAGTTACAGATCACGCCTCAAGCCCTGTTCTATTGCAGGAGGGAAATTAAGAACTCAGAAGGCCCGATGTTATATTATACTCTCTGCTGAGTGAACTGGTCTGCGTTAGATGCAGGGAGTTATGTAAGAAACAATCACGGCAGAAATTATACCAAAGTGTATTGCTTGTTTAGAATCAATGCTAACAAGTCGCCTTCCCCACTTTCTTTCCTTTCGCCGTTTCTCAGAGAAACATCATTTCTTCACAGATCACCTGGTGATCCGTTTACAAAAAATTAAGGAAGCAACATGAGAGTCGGAAATGAGCCCTTTAAATGACAGATATGAAGCGTTATGTTCAATGCACAGAATCTACAGGGTCGGTAGAGGTACAAAGATGTCAAAGAGAGAGCATAATCCACGTGTATTTCCCTTACATTAACGGTATTTCCCGGCTCCTCTGTTCAGACTACCAGCATGCTTTTGCTCAGGGTTGCATTAGCACAATCACCAGTAATTACAAGAGTGTGTACACTGGGAGAATGAAGATTGGGAAGGTGGGAGGTAGGACGTGATTCCCCTTTGGAGCAATCAGGACTGGGAAAGGTTTCATTCCATGCAAACGGTATGTTGATCATATTTAATGGGCTAGTTAGACTCGCATTAAAGCTGAAGTGCCATTTCAAGGCAAGTTTGCGCTTTTCAGGCTAGAAGGGTGTGTGTGTGTGTGTGTGTGTGAGTGTGTGTGTGTGTGTGAGAGAGAGAGAGAGACGATGATCAAAACAACTAAGTTTTATTTATTTCGGCCAGCCGCCCCATTTCTTAATGGAGAATTACCTTCTGATTAGAGAGAGAGACGGCGGATACCACGGGCAAGCTCTTTAAAATCTGTGATATTTTTTCACGAAAGAGACGACCATGTTTCAGAGGCAAAGAAAAGTGGCAATGCCCTGGCTCAAACCGTCTGCGAGATCAAAAATGCAGAATGTAACTTAAAAAAAAGCGCAAATCTGAGCCAACTGCAGGCTGCAATTTTATATCTGCTCTTATTTTCGACATGAAAATATGAAATCATTCAATTATTATGACACACGCAGAGAGAGAGAGAGAGAGAGAAGTCACATCAGATTTGCCTGGCCACACATTCATTCCTTCTTTTAACGGAGAAGGGGAAAGGAAAAAAAACAGATCGCAGTGGTCTATGGAGTGGGACGAATTAAAACCCTCCTTCTGGAGCCTGAAATACCCGCACTTGCTCTTTGAAATAGTCACTCGTTGAATCCGTACCAGATACGTGTGAAACAGCAAAGCAAAAAGCACTTGTCCGGTGGTTACCAAGTATTTCCCTGCCTCCTCCTTGCGTACGTTTCCCCTCCTGTCTCTCCCCTTGTGTGTGCCCCTCTCGGAGGTCGTTGCCGCGATGCCTTCCCTAATAGGTATCGCACCCGTCTGTTTTCTCCTCTGTACTTGCCGCCCTTAGAGGGGGCTCTCCCTGGGTAGGGAACCCCATCGCATGCTTTCCCTTTGCACCCACAGTGTGCTATTCCCCCACCCCGCATGTTTCTCCCTGGTGCTATATGTTTCCCTGCTGCCTGCCCTTGCACCGCCACCCCCGGTCCTCTGCGCTGCTTGTTTCCTTGCTGCCCCCCTTTGTATGTTGCCCCCTCGCCGCTAACTTCGCCCAACTTTGGCAAACGCCGCCTCGCCCTCTGTCTCCATCCCAGGAGCGAACTTCTCCCGGCGGGCTGTTTCTCTGGCTCAGCCCGGAGACACGCCGCGGGATGCCTGGGAGGAACGGGGCGCTTTGGAGACAAGGCAGCCGAGGCAAAAAGGCTAGCAGGGTTTTCTCCCTCCCCTCCGAGGCGGGCTGGGCTGGGCAGGGACTCTGACCCCAGGATGGAAGGGGAACGGCTGCCTTCTCCCCTCCACCCTTCCGGGGAGCGCTGGGAACTGCCCCCGGCTTTGGGCTCCGCGCCAGAGCCGCCAGGGGCAGCGGCGCTAAAAGCAGGGAAGCTCCCACCCGAGGCTGCAGCTCATTAAGGGTCACAGAGATGGCAGCGATTAGACCTGCTGCAGCTTAGACAATGGGAGCCTAGAGCAGACGTCTGACTGTCCAGACAACAGCCCCCATCCCGCAACAGCCCAGCGCCGCCCCTCTGAAGTACGAGAGGTCAGCGCCCCAACATCCAGGAGGGGAACAACAACGGCGACAACAATGGTTGTTATTAAGCTCACATCCCTCAAATGAGTGGGGGCTTAGTCTGCACAAGGAGCATCTCATAATTATTTATTTTCAAAGCCCCCCTCCCCCCCCAGCACCTACTTCCCACTAAATCGTCACCCACCCACCCCTCCTTAAATAACGTACTGAGCTGACAAAAGAATCTTGTAAATATCGATGTCCTTGTCCTTTGAGGCCCCCCGTACTGGCCCTCCTCCAGGACACACACCGCTCTCCGGCCCCCTGAGCGGATCCCTCCGAATCATTGTTCATTGACGTTTTCAGTAGATATTGTTGGAGGATTAAACCAGTCAATCAATCAAAAAAAAAAAGTTACTTGCACCTGGTCTTGGTGGTGACATATCACTTTACATTCATTATAAAAGATGTATTGCAAGTAGGCACAGGGGATAGCTATCCCCAACATTGTAATGCCTGTTGGTCTTGAGATGTAGGCAAAAGTGAGGCTTCTAAGAAGATGCAGCCTTCTAATTTATGTTGTGCTTCCGTTTCCCTTAATACAGATGCAGAGCATGTAGAAGAGGTAGAACTGTGCAAGTCCCTCAGACCTGCTTGTGTGAGAGAGGTACTGCAATGTACTTTGGCACTTGAGCTGCTGGTGTGTAGACAAAGCTGATCAAGTGCTGCTGTTTTTATTCAACAATGCATATCTTTACTATGACCTAATGCTATGTATGCTATTGAACTTAACAAAGTGCATTCATGCTTCCCTTGGCAGGTCTAGGTGTAAGAGTTGATGACGAACAAAAGGAATATAGATTGGAATCAATTTGCCTTATCTGGTAACAAAAAATAACATTGTGCCAGCAGTGTGAACATCCTATCATCAAATGACACAATATAATTTGATTAGTTGAATAAATAATCAGGTATGTCCAGAGATATAGGTCACCTACTTGCAAATTAGATTACTCTGCTTAGTTACAGGCAGCACCTGATTAAGAAATAGCTTCTCCCACTTCCTATTCTGGCTTTTTGTTAGATAGATGTTGTAATTTCTGGAATTTAAGTGTTTGTAAAAATGCTTTTTACATATTTTACAAATCCTGATTCATACCCCCCAACCCTCACTACCCCTGCACTATTATTAGATCTGGTTAAACTGTGCATGGCTTTTCTGTATGTCTGAGTATTTGAAAGGTTTAAATGATACCCAGTGTTGTGGCCTGGCCTGAATACAGTTGATTAAATCTTACTTTTGAAAAACTGAAGATCATGCATTTCCCGGGTGATTCCGGCTAGCTGGGTTTGACTTTACACCAATATACATACACCTGCATAGGAATGCATCTCACTTACAGATGTGAAAAAGGATAATAAGGTTCTAGGTACTGAGCAATAGGAACATTTAATTCCTGGTTAGTTTTGTGAAGTCCAAACAGAGAGACCATCTAATCAGAAGATAAGGATGTTGCTCTTTAAATGTTAACCATTGTGTCATGTTTTGCAGGAATGGGAGAAAGCTTCCAAGTAGAGTCTGAAGCCACTTGAACTTTGTGGGTTAAACTGAATTGAACTTTTTTGCAAGACACCTGTCCCTGAAAAGCAACTCCTTTATATTTTTAGCGGTGTCACTTTTTTGCTGCTCAGCCAATTAGCAGAGCTCATGCAAATTTTCATAACAGGGTATACTGAGTTCCCCAGGAAATACTTTACTAGGGGGTGACCTGAATAAATTCATAGATGTAGCCTGCATTAGTACTGACATCAGGAAGAAATGCAGTGAACCCCATAGGGAAGCTGAAAGTTTGGCCTATCATCTGTAGTATGTAGTAGTTAAAGAAGGCCTACTAATGAAAAAGAAAGAAGCCTGAAGGGATAGAGAGGGGAGTTGGAGCTACTTGAGCAGAAATAGAAAGGGGTGGACATCAAAAAGAAGATGGAACAGAGACCATAGGAAGATGAGGCTATACAGAAGGCAAAGCTGGGTTTCCTCAGGGAATAAGCAAATTCAAGAAGTGTGCATGTGCATGTGAGAATAGTGGAGGAAGGGAATGGTGTTCTGCAAAAGGTTAAAGAGGGTGGAGGCCCTTAAAATGAGAAAGTTAAAAGAGGTTTGGGAGTCAGAGCTTTTATTTCTTGTCACAGGATATTTTTATAAAGCATCCAAAGTTTGGTGAGCCCTTTTCAGAAATGTTTTTCTGCTGTCTGCAAATGTTTCAGGCCATACAGGCAGCAAAAATAAATATGAAAGCCAAAAAAAAAAAAAATCCTTGAAAAAGGTCTTTTGCTTTTAAAGACCTTTGCTGGTTGACAGTGAGTCAAATAATATTTTTTTTTATTTTGAACGGCACACAATGTAGCTATACAATAGTGCACCTTTCCACGTATGTGTATTCCATTCCTTCACTAATGTCACCTGACAACACTTTCATTCAAGGTAAAACAAAATGGCAGCAACAGTATTGACTTTCTGTTTTTTTGTCAGTTGAAGGTATAAAATGGTAGACTTTTTCAGACAAAATTGATAAAGTATCACCTTTGGATTGTGAGAATTTACTTAAACAGTGCAATAATGCTCTCTCATCCTGTGATTTTGGCCATTATAGCAAAATCTCTGCCATTATTATGATCAAAATCAATTGATCAGTCAATCATCCTGTCTGCCTCTGTCTGCTTACACAGAGAATGTAGTTGCAGAACAAACCTATTCTCACTCTCCTTTGTGAGGATAAAGGTATGGTTTGACTTCCCAGTTTGGAATGCGTCCTCTGCTGGTACTATCTGTAGCTACCTATATATTCAGTGTGTGTACCTATTGTATGTACATAGCTATACACATATTACAAATATTTATATACAATCTCCTTGTAACTTGATAGAGAGAAAGAATGCATGTGACATCTCTCTCACACACACTCACAGAGAGAGAGAGAGAGAGCTAGATTTCAAATGAACATTCAAACATGCATAATTTCTTCATGCAAAATAAATCAGGCTAAGAATTAGAGAGACTGGTTGCAGCCTCTGCCCATAAAAGTATCTGTGCTATATTTTTCTCCCAGAGGTGCAATAGGGCATCTGTGGTTGAATAGAAGGAGAGTGGTTCTTCCCTAGGGTGGGAGATTTTAACCCAACAGATGCTTTTTTCCCCCCTAAAGAAATCAAGTGCAGCTGTACCAAATTTCATGTGCACAATTTCTGAATGCAAAATCCAGCCCACAAAGACACTGGGCCAAATTCTGGAATCAGAACTCTTAGATCTGAGTCTGTTCCACTATGTGGATCTGTGATAAATTTCCAGCCACTTACATGAATAACAGGAACATTCACAGTTACGTTAGATAGGATTAACAAAAATGATAAGGGATGTAAACACACATGCTCAGGTCAGAGACCAATCACTAATCACTTGGCGCTAGGAAGAAATTTCACCTGTGGGCAAGTTACTCTATAAATGTCCTTAGTGGAGTTTCTTGCATTTCTCTGTATCAGAAGGGTAGCCACGTTAGTCTGGATCTGTAAAAGCAGCAAAGAGTCCTGTGGAACCTCGTAGACTAAAAGACATATTGGAGCGTAAGCTTTCGTGGGTGAATATATGCATCTGACGAAGTGGGTATTTACCCACGAAAGCTTATGCTCCAATATGTCTGTTAGTCTATGAGGTGCCACAGGACTCTTTGCCGCTTTTACAGATCCAGACTAGCACGGCTACCCTTCTGATATTTTAATTTAGTAACTCATCTGAGTACAACTCAATGCAAATTATTGTTTTTAGAAATATTCATTTTGTTTAGTTGTTCAGGACACTACTTGGGGGTGGGAACAAAACTTTGCTGTGAAAGGGAGGATAGCTTTTGTGGTTAAGGCACTACCCTGAGAATGCGGGGGGCAGGGGGAAGGCTATAGCTTCCTTTCTGTCTGTGCTACAGACTCCATCTGGGGCAAGTCACTTAACTCTTCTATGTCCCGTGCTCCACATTTGTAAAATGGAAATGAATTCATTAATGTTTACTGTGAGATGCTAAGATACTACAGCTGTGAGGACCATAGGAAAGCCAATAAATAAATAAAATGAACGGAAATTACTCATATAATTTCTGAGCATGGACTGCAGCATTTTGTGAACTCAGGCATTCCTGTCAGTGAAGTGAAAGCTAGGCCATGCTGTCTTGTTCATAGAGCCAGACCATAGCCTGTGTGTGGTATATCACAGCCAAAGATCCAGCTTGTGGTGGGTATTTACTTTTGTCAAGAGGCATGTTCCGTGTCACAAAGTGCTGCAAGCCTCATTGCAAGATATTGTAATGCATGTGACATGTGCAGGGTTGTGGAGTTATGTGTGTTTTTGAGATCCACATAATTGTAACAGTCACAACTAGGATAGGAGAGACGGTAGCAAATAGATGTCCTTTGTTCCCTATTTTATGTTAGCTGAGCTGTTTGGACCCTGCTGTTTCAGAGGCACATTTCGTATTTGCCACATCATGCTAATATCAGTCATTAGGCTAGACTGTGTGCAAATGATGGTCTATAAATACCTACTGGATATAGCTATGTAATGGACAGTAAATAAATGGAGCAGGTTCTAAGTCCTGTGGAAAAAATCCTGGAAAGAGGCAGTGGGAGAGGAACATTGTGTGAGGTTCCTTTGCTGAGTTTTCTCCCGATCATTCTGCCAGGGGCTTTTGGGTTTGCACGTACAGGGGGCTCAGGCTCCAGAACTTGTGAATCATGGAGATGCACTGAGTCCCTCTTCCTCCACAATAGCTCCAAAGCCTCCTGCTACTTCCTTAGGCTCCTTGGTGGTGGAGCGTCAATGGAATTGTACTGCCTGGTTTTCCCATTGGCTGCTTCCTCCTAAAACTCTGTCAAAGGGGGTTTCCACAGCACAAGAGGGCTCTGCAGAAAAGTTAAATGACTGCATTAACTACCTAGTCTGTGGATTCCCCAGAGGGTTAATTGATGAAGTGCACAGTCTACTCATCCCTAACCTCCCCTACTCTGTTTTACCTGTCCCTCTACCTTGTGCTCTTTGGGCAATGGGGCTGTTTCTGGATTCACTGTTGGGACCACTGCTGTGAAACCTGTCTCAGGCATAGATGTCTAATATAAACTAGTCATAAACAAGGTGGCAGTAATTGGCAGAGTAATGTAACTTGCACTGGTTTTTCACTGAGTAGATGTGAAAAACAAGAGTATCTTACACCCTAACAGGGGCAAAGGGGACAGGATGTTGCACGAGAATCAAGTGACAGGATAATCCAAAGCGGGGGTTTTCAAACTACATTGCACTGCGACTACTTTCTGACAACAAAAATTAATTCACAACTCTAGGACCAAAGACTGAGCCTGCCCAAGCCCCCTGTGTGTGTGCGTGTGTGTGTGGAAAGCCCGAGCCCTACTGCTCTGGGCAGGGGGGCCAAAGCTAAAGCTCAAGGGCTTCAGCCCCAGGCAGAGGGCTTGCAACCTGAGCCCTGCAGCCCAGGGCTGAAGCCCTCGGGCTTTGACTTCAGCCCTGGGCAGTGGGGGCTCAGGCTTCAGCCCCAGGCCACAGCAAGTCTAAGCCAGACCTAGCACCCCCATTTCAAGGGGTTTGCAACCCACTTTGAGGTCCTGACTCTCAGTTTGAGAACCACTATTATAAAGTAAAACAGACCTCCCCCGGTTTGCCTTATGCTGGTACTTTCCACAACTTTCCCACGGCATCAAATTTATTCCTGGTGTAACTAATTGAATTAATTGGCTTTTCCCCATTGATGAATTTGACCTTCTCACTTCCATTGGAATTGCACCCACTCAACACAGGGCTGAATTTGATTTTTGCCCAAAAGCAAATTGGTGTAAGTTATACTCATTTTGCACCTCCACTGAATTTGAAATTGATAAAAGTTACATGATTTTGCCATTTACAGCCATTTTCTTCCTAATTATACCCAACCACGATATTACACAAATCTTTACACGCCTGCTGAATTTGGATCTGAATATTTATGGGGCTATAGTAATCTTAATCTTATTCATTCCTGTATGCTGAGATAGAGATGAAAATGTACTTTTTAGAATTAAGAGCAATTTATGGTATGTTGCACTTTCAATATTCAA
This sequence comes from Chelonia mydas, assembly GCF_015237465.2. Lineage (NCBI taxonomy): Eukaryota > Metazoa > Chordata > Testudines > Cheloniidae > Chelonia > Chelonia mydas. Next base: position 101,026,677 of record NC_057850.1, on the reverse strand, counting down.
TTAAATAATAAAGATATGAGAATAAAATCCTTTTCCAGCTCTGGGGAACCACTGATGAAATAATCTGCAAATAAGATTAAAAGATTTTGGTGCTACTAAGATTGCCTTTCATGACCTTAAATGTCATTCACTTCAGATTTAATACTAGTCACTGTATTTTTTGTTAATCAGTCTAGGATAAAGATCATAACATTTTCCCATGGTTTGATATGGGGGGTTTTAGTGTGTGAATAAAGCTTTATTTTAGAAAATTACAGACTACTCAATTTATAAGTTCCACGCCAACAGTAAAACCTGTGCTGTATAATGTATGTAAGGCTCCTGTGCCCAATCTACAAACATGATTATTCTGCACTGTTGACATCACATTACTATGCAATCAATACTTTTCCATGACTTGCATCTTATTTGGTTCCTCTGGAAATATGCTACTTTATAATTTTGACTGAAAAAAGAAAATCTTGCCATCTGCCCAAGAGCATTTCTGATTAGTCATTACACATGTACACACAAAGAGCATATGAGATGAAAAATAATAATCTTGTTATGTAAGCCACCAAGATGATTCAAGATACCTGTAAACTGCAATGACGAAGGTGAAAGATGGCAAAATAACATTTTTATTTGGGATGGCAGCAATCGTTTAATATGAATGGATCTACCATAAAACCTAAGCCTGAGCCATGCATTACTGAGCACAATTTTTGTAATCATTTAGCAAAACTTCCTGGAATTATTAAAATATGATAATGCCTTCAGAGAAATCCCTTATCAACTTCATAGGCAGAATATTGCCCTGAATATTCCCTTAGCTGTAACTGTTTTGAATTTGATAAAGCAGAAAGCAAGTCTGTATTGTAATTGGTATTGTGATTTCAGTGGGAGTTAGGTGCCTAAGCACTGTTGTGAATCCCACCTTTAGACTTCGCATAGTCAGAATTGTGAATACAAAAATGTCTCTGTGATTGTGATACTCCACATTAAAATCAATATGACAAGACTGTAGAGGACAGAGATATTTACACAGTGAGAGAGAGAAAGAGCGTGCACAGACCTGGGAACCAGGAAATCTAAGTTCTAGTTCTGACTTTGTTACTGTCTCCATCTGTGAATCAGAGCAAGCCACTTATGTTTAATTTTGCCATTCAGTGCAAATCCTTCCACACCACTTAAGCCTCACTTCAGAGCTGCACAGAATGGGGGGAAGCATTGGTGAAACACCCACACAGGGTGTCTCTGAATTAGCCAGTCAACAGAGGCCAGTGGAGATAAGTCGGCTCTCTTGCTAGGCCCTGGGAGCAGACAACAGCCAGGGGATGTGTTAATGTAGACAGAGTGGTGCTATTGTACCATGCAACTAGTGCAGAAGGGCTGTGGCCACCACACTAGCACACACACTGTTTTAGAGCCTACAGGGGAGAGACAGGAGGGGGGGTCTGTTTTTCATCCTCGTGCCCTGGCCCTGGGTTATGGATGGATTTCATCTCCTTAACACCTTCTTCCTGCATTTCATTCATGTTAAAGGGTCTAACTGTGCACTCATAGAATCCAATGGCAACACTCCCTTTGACTTCAGTCAGTGCAGGATCAAGCCCAAAGATCAATTACTTTATGTAGCTTTATGCAGGTGAAGGGAGTTTCACTCTTAAAGCCTGTGTGCTTATATTGAAGTCAAAGAGAGTTTTGCCACTGGCTTCAATAGAAGCTTGTCTCAGGTTTTTCCCTTTCTCTGACTTAGTATCCCTTCATCTAAAATGGAGGTTCCAACACTTGCATACCTTGCAATAGATTGCTGAGGATTAATTAGCTATTTCAGTTAGTGAGTTTGATGCTTCCAGCTTCAGTTTGGTTGAAATGTCAAGAAATGCAGAGTACTGGACCCTGCATATTTTTTTCAAAAACAAGAAGAAATGTGGGATGAAATCCTGGCCCCACTGAAGTCAATAGGTGGTTTGCCATTGTCTTCAGTGGAGCCAAGATTTTATCCATAGCTTTCAGCTCTTCAAAAGCAGCTGAAAAAATGTCTTTAACGGAGAAATCTCTTTGATACTCCCCTTCATTTTCTAATGTCATTTTTTCAGATGGTTCACTTGAAACTATTGTATCACCAGAACTCATCTCCTGAGGCTCAGGTGTGTGTCTTAACCATATGACCAGACTCACTTTCTCATTTATAGCCATGCATTCTATGCAGAGATACCTTAGGAGACCATCTAGAATCTAATGCAGAATAAGGATATTTAGTAGTGTTACCCACAGCTTACATACCGCTTCAATGGTCTAGAGACTACAGTCACTTCATATTTGCTTTAAGATGCAGTTTCAAGTGTTAACATTGACTTATAAAGCCCTATATAGTTTGGAGTCTGGTGACCTGGAGGACTGTCTCTCTCCCTTAGCCTACTATACCAATCAAGGTCAAGTGGGAAGTTTTGATCACAGTCTTGGATTTGAATGGTTGGGGCCTAAGAATGGGATATTCTCAATGAGGGAGCCTTGGCTCTCGAATTTGCTTCCCTCATTTTTCCATTAGAACCTAGGTATGATCTTTGAGATCTTTTTCTTGAGAGCATGATTGCTGGGGTGGTATAAAGTTAAGGTGTGTCTGACTGTCTTTTAATGTTGACATTCAGGAAAAAATGTGTGCTATTTTAAAAAGTTAATAGTAATGCACGCACAGAGTGATCAATACTTTTCTGCATTTTAAGAAAAAAAAGTTAATATGTCTGGCCTATGTTGACTGGAATTTAGCCACCACCATTGAAATGTAACACCTTTTGTATGGGATACACAGCACTTTGCTTAACTGAGCACAGTAATAATAGACCAACCACAGTTTGGGATTAAAAGTGAAGAGCAGAGTTGTATGGGAACTAGAATTGCCATTTCACAGGAAATTCTGAAACTGTGATCAGAATCAGAACATAAACCAAAGAATTTTGGCATCGCTTGCGAAACAAAGTTTTTGATTTGTTGTTGTTTTAGGTCAATTGACACATCTTATTTTGATTTCAATTTTTTCAGTGGTTTTAAACTTTTCATACTATAAAATAAATGTTGACATGAAAAGTCATTTAGAAATGGAAAATTAAAACATTCCATTCTGAAAGTGGCAAAACAGAACATTTCAGCCTCATTTAAATTCTTTTTTTCCCAATGAAATTCAATCAAAATTGATACATTCTCCTCACAAGTTCCAGTTTCAATTAAATGGAATTTATGATGGAAATATGTTCAGTTGGAAAATTTTCAACCACCTCTAGTGAAGAATCCCATATCCATCCGCAAGCATGGAGGAATTATAGATAGGGAGTATATAATTAATATATAAATGTCACAAAATGTCAACATCATATATTGGGCATAAAGTGGAATGACTTAATCTCTAATGCAGATGTTTATGGTCGCTTGGATCTACAGACTACTGGGGGCCTTGTTCACAGGCAGCGCCTTATGCTTTTCAGACATGTCGCTAGGATGCCACAAGTTGTTCTCTGGGTGGCTTATAATATCCAGGATAAAATTCCACCAACTGAGGGGTGGAGGCAGCCCAGAGGCAGGCCCCTTATTACATGGGTTCATCAAGTCTGTACCGATGTTGGACTCTCAGGCCGTCAAGCCTTTGCATTTGTGCAGGAACGGAACAAATGGTGAACGATCACTACAGCCAAGAAGAAGAAGAAGAATATAATTACCTGTATTGGAATTTGGCCAGGATACCAGGGCTAAAAACCCTTTAGTGAAAGATAAATGCAATCGGATTATTAATAGGGCCCTACCGAATTCACGGTCCATTTTGGTCAATTTCACAGTCATAGGATTTTAAAAATAATAAATGTCATGATTTCAGCTATTTAAACCTGAAATTTCACAGAGTTGTAATTGTCGGGGTCCTGACCCAAAAAGGAGTTGTGGAGGGGTCACAGGGTTATTGTAGGGGGGGTTGTGGTACTGCTACCCTTACTTCTGTGCTGTTGGTGGTGGCGGCGCTCCCTTCAGAGCTGGGCAGCTGGAGAGAGGTGGCTGCTGGCTGAGAGCAGCGCAGCAGCAGAAGTAAGGATGGCATAGTATGGTACTGCTACCCTTAGTTCTGCGCTGCTGCCTGCAGAGCTGGGTCCTCAGTCAGCAGTCGCCACTCTCCGGACGCCCAGCTCTAAAAGGCAGCAGCGCAGAAGTAAGGGTGGCCTGGTATGGCTGCTGGTGGTGGGGCGCTGCCTTCAGAACTGGGCGCCCGGCCAAAAGCCGCCGCTCTCTGGCCACCCAGCTCTGAAGGCAGCCCAGAAGTAAGGGTGGCAATACTGCAACCCCCCCTAAAATAACCTTGTGACCTTCCTGCCACACTCTTTTCAGTCAGGATCCCCAGTTTGAGAAACGCTGGTCTCCCCCATGAAATTTGTATAGTATAGGGTAAAAGCACACATGAGGCCAGATTTCGCAGGGGGAGACTAGATTTACCGGTCCATGACACGTTTTTCATGGCCGTGAATTTGGTAGGGCCCTAATTATTAAGGATGACAAGTGGCCAGGGCCTCTAGTTTACTTTTCTTTCAAAAGATAACACCTTCAATAGCACGGTATCCCTTAACACCATAATGGGTGTCGGTTCAATACAGTCTTGGTGGAGAGGAGTAAAAGTGTCCCTTTTTGAGGCCCTCATTTAGGAAGGTTTTTAATCATGTGCTTAACTTGAAACCAATGGGACTGCTCACATGATTAAGGTTAGGCATGTGCGTAAGTTCACTGCTGAATCAGGACCAAAATCACCCCTGCAATTCTTGGATGTCTCCTAACCAAGTACTGACCCAGCCTGACCTTATTTACTTACAATATCTCACAAGATTGAACTCAAGAAGGTGTGGCTACAGGTGACGGAGCGCTATAGCACTGGGCTTTCCCTCTCTATAGCAAATCACTATCAGATGGTCCCCAGTTTTATTGCACTCAGGAAGTAAAGATATCTGTGCTGTCCCATGTCACTGGGATTATAGGACAAATATATGTTGTTTAAAAAATCAGTTTTTGCGGAAGTCAAGAAAAAATACATTATTTGGGCAAGGACTTTTGCCTTCTTTTTAGCAGTTCACAAGAAGTGTTGATGTGCAACTCAGTAATATATTTAGATATAGTCAGGATCACTACCTTAGGGCAAACTCCTTTTTCTTGTGGCCTTTGGAAGGACTGGTCACATTCTCATTCCTGCAGTGTGAGAAGGGTCTTCCTTCCCGATAAGGCAATACATGCCACGTGGTACTACAAGGCAGCTGGAGTGGGGCAATAATTTCCTTTCCTAATGGAAATAGCATAGTGTAAATCAATTGGTCCAAATATAACTGCTTGATTTCTCATCTGAAGTTATTTGACTATTAGGGGTCAATAAATTAACTATTAAAAAATAAACTATAAATTAACCTTTAATAGTTAATTTATTGACCCCTAATAGTCAAATAACCATTTTCATATTGAAAGGCTTGGATGACTTATTATTATGCTGACAAATGTGGGTTCACTTGTTTTGTCAGTATTTCTACTGCAACAAATTAAAGCTTCACATTCGAGGTTATCATACTGTATTCAATTAATATATTGTTGCACTTTACAAGATCAGTACAAAAGAAGCTAATTATCGTGAGACTACTGTGTTTGCATATTAAACTAGCTGTCTGTGGCATTCTGGCACAGCTTTCATTTTGCTTTAGTTTTAATGTTCAAATAAAATTAAATAATAGAACTCCTCATCTTGGTTTAACCCACTTCCAGTTTTGCCTCAGTTGTTTTTCTCTGGCTTTCTGTTTTGGTTCCTTCTCTCAGCCAGTCAGACATCTCCAGCAAAGATCAGAAGAAATGGAGTAACATGATGTGAGAATGTGGGGGAAATGTTTTACAGTGACTGGAGTAGGGGACTGGAATTGGAAGTTTTAGGGTTCTCTACTCAGCTTTGGCACTGACATGCTGGGCAAGTCATTTCATTTCCCTGTGCTTCAGTTTCCCCATCTGTGAGTCAGAGATAATTATGTCTAATCAGGGATGTTGTGAGGCTTAATTAAATAAGACCAATGTCTGCCACCTTACTAAGGTTGAGTAGTACCTTGCTCTGTATTAACTTAAACAGGACTAGTCATGGTGTAAAGTACTCTTCAGCATGAGTAGGGCTATCAGAATTAGGGTTCTGGAAATCAGCTAGTGAAAGGTGTAACTGTAAGTTATTATTATTAGCATTTCTACTGTCATGCTTCCTGCTACTATTATTAGTCCTTGCAACAGGAATAATTTTTTCGGGCATATTAATTTGTACTTGGTCCTGGTGTCATTGGCTCTCTAAAGCTTAAAAAAAATCCTCGGTGTTTTGCAAAGTGTTTGTATTTCTGCCACTCTTAAGAGAACTGCTTTGGATGATCCAGTGCTCAGATATTTGATAATTTTGGTTCACTTCCACATAGGAACTGAAATATGGAAGGAAGCTTTATAGTTGGCTTTGAAGCTATGCTTGGGATTTTGTGTCCAGAGGTGAACTGAATGACTCTTGTTTAATTTGGACAATCAATAAACATGGTGGTACTTATGGTCTATTCCAGTAGTCTCCTTACTGTGTCTATCTGCCTGAAAAAAGAATTATATTGTTTCCTTGGACCCCAATGATGCTTTAGGTACCTCACATGGTATCACCTGAGTTACTGGATACAAAAGAGATTTAGGCAGTAGTCCCTCTTTTTGCTTTATGTAGAATAATGATAGGAAGCAATGGAGAATTATCTGCAGGTTGTTCAAAATCATTGACACTTTATTACTTGCTAATTTCTCATTGGGACATCTTTGTCTCCTTTCATTTGCACACAGTTCAGGTTAGATCCACAAAGGGAACTTAGATTTGGCACTGCAATGCCTAACATTTAGGTGCCTTGCTGCCGAGTGGAATCCATAGCCCAGGGCTCTTAGGTGCCCAGACTCCCTACACAATACTGGAAGAGAGAGAGAGAGAAGTGCCTAGAAAGGGATCCTCAGAAGCCAGCATGCTGAGTAGGGAGCTGTCTAAGCTAGCCACTAGGAAATGCCAAGGAGAGGGATGTGGCCTACACCCCACCTCTCAAAGAGAATTAGGTGCCTAACTCTAGGTGATGCTCCCCTCCACTCAGGACTCACAAGTGGGAACCCTCGTCTGGAGTTAGGTGACTAAAGCAGTCCCCCCCCACCACCCTCACCCACACCGCACCACCCCCTGATAGTGTAGTGGTTTGAGCTCTCACCTGGCTGTAGGAGATCTGGGTTCAAGTCCCTGTTCTGTCTGATTTGGATCAGTGATTTAAATCCATCTCTCCTACCTCCCGAGATAATGCTCTAACCAGTGGGTATAGGATATTTGGGGGTGGATCTCTCTCTCTCTCTCTCTCTCTCTCTCTCTCTCTCTCTCTCTCTCTCATTCTTTCCTGTTGAAGCTGTTCCACTTATATCAAATACTTAAATAGTTCATTGGGCCAATGAAAGAGTGACTCCACAGCACACTGGTTAGGACACTCACCTGGTTCCAGTCCCTGCTCCAATGGCTATTAAGTATTTCATGCAAAGAGGAACAGCAATTGGAGAGCTTGAGAGAGACTCCCCCAGCAGAATACCCTCCTGTAGTTAGGGCACTTGCCTATGAGCTACACTATCTAGGTTCATCTCCCTACTCTGCATCACTCAGAGGTGGTATATGAACTCAGTTCTCACATATCTCACGTGAATGCTCTAACAAGTGGGTATGTGTGGGGCCCAAACTGGGAGGTGACATCTGAGTATGCCTGTGAGATTGGACCCTGCAAACAAGATAGGCAGGGTAATGCCTAGTTTGAGGATCCTGCTTGGGTCTTAAGAGCCAAGCAGCTCAGTGGCCACAGGACTTAGGTGGCATTGCACATGTCCACTGACGGATATTAAAAGCCTAGGTGATTTTGAGAGCAGAAACGTAGGTGCTGAAGGACTTTAGGAGCCTACATGGTTAGGTGGCAGCTGAGTGGGAATTTTGAGGATCTGAATTTTGGACTTAGGCACCTAAATGTCTTTGTGGATCTAGCCCTTCCTCTTTTCTTATGAAAGGAGCATCCAAGATCAAATAACTGTTCTGTAAATTGTGCCATATGTCTAGTCCTCACTGTTTCAGTCCTGATCTAAATCAGAATACAACAAACCCTACACTAGATACACTGTATTTCATATATGAAAGTCCTTTTCCTCCAAATGGACTGACTACTTAAATTTGAAATTCCTTATTAGTTCTGAGTGTCTCTGATCCAGTAACTGACAGGAGAAATGTCTCCCTTATCCTCATTGTCAACAGATATTCTTACTAGATCTCTGATGGAAATGATGTCCTGTGGCACATCATTAGCTATCCCTTCTCAATATAATAATAAACGATCGATCAATCAATCAATCCATCAATCAAACATTCTTTTAATTAAAATATATATTGTCCCAAGTGAATACAACGCTCTCCGGAAATAGCAAAAAATAGAGACTTGCAGATGTAATAATGTAAATTACAATATATTTTCAACCCACCAAAGCCATTTCCTCCTCTTTTGTTGCTTTTTATGACCCTGATGCCATTTAGAATAAACTTTAATTAGGTCATTTTGTCATCCGCTGAGCAGTCTCCATTAACAAGCCTTTACTGCAGTATGTACTAGTAACAGGGTCTCTGTCACAGGCAGTTGCCACTTAGTGAAGTTTCACAAACATATCTTCATTATTTATGCATGCTGTGTTTTATTGCTGACACCAGGTGTGAGCTAGGAACACTTCACTACACACAAGCAGCTAAAGAGGTCAAATGTCACTGTTAAAGTAATAACAATAAAAAACTGAACAACAGAGGTGTGTTCTCACATGACTGGCAGTGTCCTGCGTTATTCAGTAAAGCCGTGCAACCACGCTCATGTTTTATAGTAATGATGTAATTTATTCTTCAAAATATTATTGGGAGAATACAAATGCTTTTCTGATCAACACAAAAGCAATATATTGACGTCAATATATTGTTACATTTTACTTTGTGTGTGTATTGTACATATTTATAACATAATGCAATATATTTACATACACACACAACTATATACTCATGCAGGGCATAATTCTGATATTACATCAGTTTTTCCCTGGTGTAAGTCTACACCAGGGAAAATTTCAGCTGAGTTATTCCCGATTCACACTAGGGTAAGGGAGCTTAGAATCAGGCCCACCCTGTGTGCATGTGTGTTTGTAAGAAGAATTGTCATTGCAGAATGAAGAATGCTAAAAGACTGTAATAAATAGTTCTGTGTTCCTAATCAGCAGAGTGTCTTATGTTTACAGTGATGTTGGTATAGGTCTGGAGTAATTCCACTGAAGTCATTGGAATTTACTCCAGGTTTACACTTGTGTAAATGAGATTGCAATTGGGGCCCATATAATTATGTTCTCAATAAAGGCCTGATTTCGGTTCCATTTAAATGAATGGGGGAAAAAAAACTCCACTGACTTCAACAGGGGCAGGATCAAGCATTTGGTTTTAAATCCAGCCCTGTTAATACTTTAGAAGTGCACATAGGAGTTTTAAATTAGCTGTTATGTTTCTTTTGCATTATCATATTGTGCTTGTAATATCTGAAAGAATTACAAAATTTAATTAGAGAATGGTTCTTGGGTCATAGCAAAATTGGCACACTAAACACATAATAAATGTCTACTTTACTTTTAATTAAACAGGTTTTTAATCACTAGTTTAGATAAGTGGGATTTGTAATGATTGTTAAGGTACTGTGGAGAGTGGCTGAAAACATGCACCTGCATGCAGTTAGAAGGGGGTATTATGGAAAATGTTATTGAGAATGAAGAAAAGCTTTTGCTTTATGCTTAACATGTGGTTAGTTAGAGAGTGATGGATAATGTCAAAATTCTCACTGAAACAGGAAAATCCTTTTATAGTAGCCTATTAAAATCTTTCTTGATGTTAAGCTTTTAAAAATCTTCTGTCTGTAATAACATTCTTGTGAAAGTGTGTTTATCAAAATAAACGGTGTAATGTATCAAACTCTAGCCCAATGAAATTACATATAATTAATATAATATTTAAATTGGGGGGTGGTGCATAAAAATAGGTAAAACCATTATATTTAAAAAAATTCATTTCAAACTTTAGTTTTTCCTATTTTGCTTAAAAAACCCACCTTGATTATATGTGTTACCACATCTCCTTGCATTTACTGTCTGGGTTACAGACAGAATAACTTAATTGTAACTGTTAAACATGTAGTGCATTTATCTGGTAGCTTTGGCTTTTTTTTTTTTTGCCACACATTTTAGTTGGAGCGTGGTAAGATTTAAAAACCTTACGTGACACTAATTACAGTAAAGCTGTAAGAACCCTGACTCCCCCCTCCCCCCAGATACCTCATTTAGCCAATTCAGGCAGTGTTTTATACAGTCAGTTTTTCATGGACATGTGTACTGCAATTTAAAACAATATGAAAGAATGTGGAGCGACCCTGTGACAGGAAATTAGGAATGACATGTTTAAGATAAAGGGGTGCAGCCACTGAAACAGCGTCTGATGAAGATTTAGAGTGATGGTTGAGCCACGTGAATTGTTTATCCATTCTACCAAACTATTGCTGCAAGCCAAGAGTGGTGTAATAATTTATTTGGAAAACCACAGTTTAGTACAGTGAGGAAAAAAGTAATCTACTACAGCTCTGACAGGCCAAGCAGATAGATATGAAAAAGAGAAACAGATCTATTTCTTGAGATGTGGGGAACAATTATGAATGAATAGACAGCCACAGTAATGCATGAATTGCCGTCTCTCAGCGGTTTTAGCAGATGGCTTGCTTTGTGTGCTTAACTCTGAATTCCTCATATGAAGGTGTGATATCTTAGAATATAAGTATCTTGTGACTTTTTATTGTTCAGTACATTTATAGCAACCCTTTCCTTGTTCATGGTAAGCCCTTTCTTCGAAAAGGGACAGTAGTCTTTCTGTACCAGATCAGAGGAGGCCTTGGACAGCCTTGTAACCAACTTACCTTAGCAGTTGGTGCCTTCCATTTAATTTCTTCCCTATTCTCCTTGTCCCTGGGTCATACGTTCCCCCCAATAGGTTCGGAGCTTTCAAGTACCTGCCTTCGCACAGGATGCTAGTTCCAATCCACAGCTGGACAAGAGAGCCTGAGGCCTCCTGAGTGTGAGAACAATGCAGCAATGCTGCTGCCTCACCACTTTGCTGGATGGATGTTTTTCATGTCCATTAAAAATGAGAAGTGGGCTGAAATGCCAATTAGACAGTGTCGACATTTGGCAAACTGAGTTGTCTGCCAGTTTGCAGGCAGTCTGGGCAGTGTCACAATGAATCTGTCAAGAGGCATGGATTCTCCTTGTGGGATTCAAAATCTCTCTGTCTTTCAGAGATATAGTATCTGGAGTTTGGGTGGCAAAGAGGACAGGAGACTTGATTTTCCTATAGAAAGCACGTGAAAAGTCTTCCTTTTTGTGCCTTTTTGATTTCTGTGGCAGCCACTTGACAAATCCAGTCTGTCAACCACCAGCATGAAACCGAAGACTACTTCACCAAAGAAAGGGTGCAACACCTCTTTACAATGAAATTTACAAGAAAAGCTCATGCTAACATGAACACACATGAATAGATAAGGAAGTCTCTATGTCTGACCATTTCAAGCAATTTGTCCTGAAGAAAGGTATTGCATCCAAAAATACAAGGATTTGTAATTATACTCAATTGCTGAAGGGCATGAACTGTAGCACATCAGAAAGTTAAGAAGAAATACTGTGGAAAGCATTTCCTTGATATCATCTTTCAAGTGCTGATATTGACTCTCTCCTTCGGTGGTTAGTTTTTCAGCACACCAAGACTGAAATATTTCTAACTTCCATAGAGTAAAATCCTTCAAAACAGCCACAAACTCATAACATATTTGCTTCTTGCTTTCATTTGAGATTTTACACAAATTGTATATACAAATTGATATAGAAGAAAGAGTAGAATAGCAGATTCCTAGGCGGGGGAGAAATGAGGGGTGGTTATTAAATGTAGGAATGCAGCAGGTGCTTTGAGATATAACTGGAGGTCTTGCTAAGATGAATAATACTGTTCCTCTGCCTCAGAAAAGGAAAGGGCTAAAACCATACTGATGAGCCTTAATCTTATTAGAAATCCATGTCTCAGCTGACCTTGTAACGCTACTGACTGATTGCCATGAGTGACAGTAGATTGGAATTAGGGCATCAGGGGACACAAGTGAGCAGTGAGACAGTGGCAAAGTGGCATTGGTCTGAAGGAGACCAGAACATTTAAAACAAACAAATGTATTAAAAGGTGCATTTTATCAGTCTTCTTGTGAACCTGTTACATACACAAACCTGTCTGTCTAAGCATTTATACCAAGCTAATCTCTAAAACTGGGACATATATAGATGCCCTCTTCATACTTTTTCTGCAAATACAAGAAATACTGGGCCTGATTCCCCATTGCCTTGCCCTTATGTAGTCATTAACATTTGCGATTGCAAAAGGCTACAAAATCAAAATTCTTCCCTCACTTGTACAAGATGGTAGCATTTTATGCCCACTTTGCACAGGTGCAAATGACTACACACGCTACAAGGCACTGGAGGGTCAGGCCCAGAATGCGTGACACTTGGCTCATACCATAGTACGTTTCAGCCAAGCTGTCATAGCAGTTTACAATCATTAAAATCAATTAGTTAAACTTCACAACACCCTGCAAGGTAGGAAGGTAAGTATTGTAATAACCACTTTACCCAAGGGGTAAACTGAGTCACATAGAGGCATCCTGATTCCAGACCCTTGTTCTAACCACTAGATAATACTATTGTCCTGATAAATAATTTAGGAAAACCAATGTTACTATAAACATATGAGAGAATGTTAATATTTCTCTTTGAATTATTGGGAGTAGCTTCCATAACTACTTGTCTTCTTTATCAGGTTATATTTTCAGATGTTGTAACATAAAGTGTTACTATCAGGATTGCCAACCTCAAGCATTCAGAACAATGAGCCAAATGCCCCCAAATCATGAGTTTGCCTTAAAAATAATGTATTTTGGGTTGTTTTATTTGTCTTCTAGTTTTCAGCCTTTGGGGTTCACATTTGCAACCACGAGGGCTTGAAACTTACTAATTAAAATGAAATCTGAGATTCTCACTTAATGATGTGACTTTGAGAGCTGGAACTTTGTGGGGGAAGGATGACAAAAATAACCACAGCAAATATTGCAAGACTTGTGATAAAATTGCCAGAGTTGTCAACATAGGGGTTAATGTAAAGATGCAACATAAAGAAGCAAAGCACAGCACAAACTCATTTTTCCCCCATTGGAAGTTCACCATAAATGAGATTGTGATTTACTTTATAGGTCCCCTAAATCAGATCTGTGGCAGCAGGTCCTCAGGCCCCAAAGACTGGTTCTGCATCCAGAACCAAAGAGGGGGGTTAGCGTCAGAGTTAGGGTTATTACTCAGGACAGAGCTCCTAGGCAGAACACCAGATCAGCTTAGGGTGGGGATAGATGAATAATCTCATGAAGTTCAAGGCTTGTGAGTGACATGAACTGTTGTGAAATGGGAGTTTTGAAACTGCAGCCCTGTTCAAAGGATGAGAAAATAAAAGACACCCCTCCCCCCCTCTTGGGAAGGGGAAGATCCTTGCAGCCCTATTTTGCTGAGGACTGGGCAAGGTGGAATTTCTTTGGGCTGCGGGTAATCAAAGATCTCCTTCTCTGGGGAGGTCAATCCTTGGGCAAGAGAAAAAGGAGGAAGAGGTTGTAGTATCTTACTGAGGAACAGCCGTGTCAGTATAAACCCTTTATTTTGAACAGGAACGATGTACAGAAATGAGGTAACTAGTCTGTGCAGCTACAGCCCATGATTGCTGTGGGCTGGGCTTCTTTGTTTCTGCCGGAAACAGCAGGAAGTGTGTCCCAGGAAAACCAAAGCATAAAGAGTGTACAGGGACTGTGGTATCTCTACACAATAGAGGTGAAACTCCAGAATAGGCGAGAGAGAGAGAGGGGAGATACCCCCTCAATCCAGGGAACCAATGTCCCTGGAGGGTGTCAGGGACCCACAATGGAACCCAGAACCTGCTCATTGCCCTCAGCTGAGTCAGCTAACGAACCCAGACTCTTGATTGGCTGACGACTCCAGCAGGCCCAGTCTTAAGCCCTGACCAGCTGTTGGTCTCAAGAGGACACAGCTGCTCAAGAGTGTTCCATGCCTGCAGCTGTGTTTCTGGTCCTGCTTTCACTCTCAGCTCCCTTCTTGCTCCAGATCCCTGCTCCTTGTCCCTTGTTCTGCTCCTGGCTCACCTGCCCTGCTCCTACCAATACTCTGGGTCTGACCCCTGATTCCTGGCTCCAGCTTGCTCTTTGGACTTGCTATTCATCTTTTGACAATGGCTCTCACCGTTGGCTCCTGGTTTCTGGCTCTCAGCTTTGGCTCACTCCCTGGACTTTGCATTTGGGTTCTGACCATGGCTCTGACCCCTGGTTCCTAGGTCTGGCTCACCCCCTGGACTTAATAATTTGACTCCTGACTTGGTCCAGTAGGCACGACTACCTCTGTCCCAACCATCAAGCCAGTTTCCTGACCTTGCAATTAGGCAAGGCAGCCTATGGCCCTGTCATTACAGAGGAAGGGTGAAAAGTGGAGACTTCCTAGGTAGACCATCTCTTTGAGGTACATTGATAATGGGGCTGGCTGAGAAGGAAAACCCCACTCAGGGAACCTATACGCCAAGGGGGAAGAGGAAAGAACCTCTCCCCTCCACTACTTAGCAATCCTACCTACAAGAGGAGTTCATTATCTGTCCAGGTTTTCCAGCATTGTCCCTTTTTGAGGTACCTGTAGCGGAATATCTTTAACTCTTCCGGGACGTTACAAGTCCTGGGTTTTGTCAGCTGAGTCATCTCTCAGGCTGCTGCTGAGGGGTATTGTCTTCCTCCTCTCTCCTGGTCATTCCATGGCTCCCCAGCAAGAGCTGTTAAGCTGTTGTGCTCGCCCACCTGCTGGGTTTTCCAATAAGCAAGAGCTGTTAAGCCACAGCAGCAGCTACTGATGCTGCTTCCACTTCCTATCTGACCAACAAGGCACCAAGGACAGTGAAAAGAGCTCAAGCCATCAACTTCACAGCGCCCTGCTCCTCATCGTGGCTGTGGCTGTTCCACTCACTGAGGCCATCTGATGGGAGCCATCTCAAATTTCGTCCCCCCTTCTGTGCTCCCCTTTCTCCGTGCAGGGATGTCCTCTTCCATGGTTAGACTAAAAAGAACAAAGTGAAACCTCCCTCAGAGGGTGCCTGGGGTGCCTCTCCTGTTACGCTGTGCACTGAGCTGATCATACAAATGGCTGCAATCTCTACAGAAAGCACTGTCCTCTAAAATGTAAGGTGCAGATTCATAACAGTTACAGATCCACATACACCACAACACACTACTCAGGGAACAGCTCAGCCTGGAGTGACAGGGGAAAATATAATCAAACTGATCTTCCAGTATTTTCTATTTCTCTCTTCTCATATTCCCTCTAATGCTAAGCAAGTTACAGGAGCTGCGACTAGCTCCTTTCTATGGTTGCAAGTAGAAAGGACAGGGATAGATATGGAGGCCAGATGTGAGAAGAAGAAGCAAAGAAAAAACTAATTGTGATTAGGAGGGTGGGGAAGGGAGCTCAAATATTTTAATCATGGGTTGGAGCGGGGCAGCCAGAGGGAAAATTTTGGGGCATGTGGCTCTTATACAATTCTCCCATGTCTTGCTAGACTCAGCCAGGGAAAACCCATCCTAAAATATAGAAGGCACTAGACAAACATAAAGGAAGGCACAATCCTTGCCGCAACCAGTTCTGCACATCAGGGAGGTACTGAGCATGCTCAAGGTCTCTGAAGACTTCCTTCCCTGGAGTCTAGAATTCACTTACTACAGATCACCATCAGATGGCAGGGAGCTACAGACTGAAAGTGGGAAGCAATGGGCAACTATAGAACCGTTAAATGGCCACTCCTGAGGGGGAATCTTCCCTCTTAGAATAGAGTTGCCTCCAGCTGCAGAGTCTGTGATGTAGCAACCACAGAGGATAAACAGAGTCTTTAAAGCAGTGCTTATTTTTCAATGAAAGAGATGCCGGGGCTCAAGCAATTTTTTACATTCATAACTCATGCAGCAAGCCCCGAGGTGCCGGGGCTAAGAACTGCCGAGCCTAGAGGTGCAGGGGCTATGAACTGCCAAATCTAGAGGTGCGGTATGTTGTAGGCAAGCCCTGGCACAAATTAAGCACTGCTTTAAAGCTCAAGTTTTCAATAGTGGTCTCAATTTTGGGTGGGCAACTTTAGAGCCTCATTTTCAGAGGTGTTGAGTATCTGCAGCTGCCATTGTCTTCCAACGGTGTCTAAAGGGGGACATCCAAAAATTAGGACACTCAAAATTACTGAACATTTGTGAAAATTTGAGCCTTAGTTCCTAAACCCAATATGTGCAAATTCAGCTGTGACACAGCAAGTGGCATCAGATACATATCCAGTGGGTGTAAGTGCAAATTGGCATGACTTACACCAAAGAGTAGGTGTATAAAATAAGTGTAATTTGTATTCCAACAGGATGGGGAAGAGTGGAAAGCTGTCCTCCTGAAAGTTGCTTATCCTGCTATGCTATGCTCCACCTTTCACCTTTTCAGGACAAATAAATTACATTGATTTTAAACCCACTGTATGCTTTATTTGGGTAAGCAGCTCTGCTTTGACACATATAGCCATTCTCTGACTTCTAACCAATTTGCACCAGAAGAATAAACTACCACTACACTTCGCTGCTGAATTTGACCCTGAGACTTCGGTGCACAGGAGATGTTCCTGCATACACTAGATATGAACCTGTCCTATAAAGTATAACTGCAGGATATTTACATGTTCTACATGCAATATAAAGTATTCCAAGTCATTTCCGAGTCACTTTCAATTAGTCTTCTCAAATCCTTTTAAAGGAACAATAGCCTGATTCCTATACCAGAGCACCAGCAATACTCATTACTTTTCTCTGAGAATTACTTTTGTACCAATCAGTTCCTGCCTGCTTGACAATCTGACAGAGTTATTGCTCCAAATGTCAGAAATACCACCCATGTTTCCCAAAGCTTACAGGTTACCTAAAAGCTCCCAGAATCACTTAGTCAAGCCAGTGTCCCTCATGCCACACCTATGTTGAGAGATTTTAGAACACAATACTTAGGAAACTCTTTCCAAGTGATCTAGCAGCACATAAATAATTTTTGTTTGGAAAATGTTCCCTGAGTGAAAATGGCTTAAGGATCTCAAAATCTGTCTTGAAGAGAAGGGGAGGGACAGGGTGTGGTGGGGTGTGGTGGGGTGTGGAGACCAGAGGCCTGATCGTATTCCCACTGAAGCCATTGGGAGTTTTGCTACTGTCTTCAGAAGAAGCTGGATTGGCCTCAAAATGAGCATAAATATGTATTAAATGTTCAATTTTTTTTAAAAAGCTGAAAATTAATAAACCGATAAAGATAACAATGTTAGTGTCATGGAAACAAAAAAACAAAACAAAACAAAGCCTCTCACCAAAAAACACAAACGAGAAACAAAAAAGGGGGAATCTGATCCAGAAATTGGCTAAAACGGATTAGAGAGTGTGTGAAAATATGTATCACTTCGCATTTCCCAATTTGACTTCTCTCTTCTTAGGTGAAACCAGTAATAAACATAGAAAAACAAACCCATGGACATCATCTTTAGTCAAAAACGTATGTTCCTGTCTCAATTTTTGATCGTGCAAATTCTTAGGCTCAGTAACAATGTGTGACTCAGGGTGTGTGTGAGGAAAAGGTTAAAGCTCTATAACCAAAAGTTCTTTCTTCAGCTCAGTAATATATTTATGTTAGCTGTTATCAGGTCTCCAGCGCAGTAAATTTCGCACATTTGTTAGAGTGCTGCTATTCCCTCAGCAATGCTGAGGGGATAGAATTTGTGCTCCCTTCACAGTGTTCAGTTCTCTGCCTAAAGTTAACCCAGCATCCTGCGCTAGAGGCTTTGCATGCCAAAATGCCTACGACATACTCGCTTTGGCTCAATCTGTTTTATGCTCTTGTCTGATATTTTCAAGGGTTTTTAATCACAACTCCAGCAGATTGATCAATGACAGATATGAGCTACAACTTTTGCATGCTAACAGTGCAGGATTTTTTATCTGAGATAATATTTCTCTCTTAAAAGGCCTCTCCTCTGCTATGTATTAATTAAAATCTAAATACTAAATATTGATTGATGCGTTATCAGGCCACAGCAGTTGGGCCCTGCCACATTGATTTTTTGCTGTGATTTATTATCATATTTAAGAAAAATCATTTTGTGTGATTATACGAGGAAATAGACTTTAGTGAGGGTGTAATTCTTTTGTATCACTTTTGTTGTGTGGAGGACGGGCCAATTCCTCAATTGTGGCGAAGATTGCTGATATCCTTCATTGCTTCTTCTCTTTGGCCTCTGACGGCTAATGCTTTAAGCCTTCTTGGTCTTGTCATTAGGAATAATGGGCATTAGGATTACCTCTTTAATCACAACTAAGATTAACAGATGGTATGAACCTAACATCTTAAAATTATCTAGTTATTAACAAGTATTTCTTTTTAACACATTGATAACCTTTGTTTTTCTTTAATTGCTGGGGCAGAAGCAAAACTTCAGCACAATGTATAGCATAAATAATATATAAATGTATCACTTTTGCCACCATTCTTTTTCTCTATATACAGACATCATAAATACAGTTGTAAAGTATATTTATAGAGAGCTCTATATACAGTACACTTCTCTATATCTTTATATAATCTATATTCATGGTTAGTTGCTACCCTTTGTGTATATATGTTTGTACAGATGTAGCTATAGATGCTATGCACTCAGTCTATAGGTAACTATATTTTAATGTAGGCATATGTCTGTGTATTTTTATCTTCAGCTGGGATATTAATAAAGATATATGCTTGTTTTAGTTGCAGCTAATTTTTTCTATTATTAGAGCAAGAAGAAAAATATAGTGATAGAAACTAACATCAGTAAAACTACTGAAATAATCTGGAATAACAACATTCTGTATGAACTGGGAATAGTAATATAATAAGTAAATAATAGCAATAATCACATTCATTCATAACAAACCAGGTTTTGACAATTTCTGCTTATGAGGTTTGGACCTTCTTTTTACTGCTTTCTCTGCATTTGCTCCACATATTTACACTCAGATGACCAGTAAGGTCTGTTTGATTTAGTAAACCATTTCAATTTATAGGTAATTATTTCCAGTATTTTGTGTTGTTTTTCATTTGGGGTGTGCAAAGAGAATTATTTAACTGCACCAGAGTCCTTAAATTTAAGCAAGAGTGTAATATGAAATGAAAGTATTAAAGAAATACTAATTATGTTATCAATATGTCCAAATTAAAATCTCACTCAAATTTTTATGCATTTCTTTTCTTTTTTGATACAGTTACTTACAGTAATTTTCAAAGTAAGTTTGTCAATAACAAAATAAAAACCAGACAAATAATTGACACAAAAAGGAAATCTTCACTAAATCCTCAGTAGGTCTTTTGGATTTATTCTTATTTGTTAAATGCTACAAGTGTATTCAGCAATGTACAAAATACTGAAGACATGCTCACTGCCCAGAGGACTTACCATGTAAATAGATGTCTTTGCTACTGTCTTTGCATTACTATTATTGCTACTGATATTGCTAGGTATAGTGCTGTTACATCATTATAGCTCAATAATCAACACTATATAATTGTATCGACTGCTTCAGTAATAATAATGGAATGTATCATGCCATCACTTTACAAGCAGAAATCCCTATTAATATAAGTGGGGTTTTCTACTTAAAAATTGATGGAACGATCTGGTCTGATATTGATAATTACTGACAAATATGTTTTCGTTTTCAGGGCAAGAAATTAATCCTTTCCTCGGATGCATCTATCACTATATTTGAGTGACTGATAGGAGATGATAATTGCTTGTGCCATTCACTAGTGTAATAATTTTAAAATGTGCTTATCAAGTGACCTCAAAACATTTAAACACAAGATTTAAAGCATTACAGGGAAATTGCTTAGCCATTGTGTTCAAATTTATATGCAGTTTGTTTCCTGTCAATTCTAGTGACGAACTTTGTAAAGGAAAACTACTACCGGGATGGCTGATAAATTGTTAGAGTTGAAGGAAACCCAGGAGGACAAAGTAAACCATTCTGAACAACACCAAGATGTCATGTAAGTAAGGAGATGTGTAGGGCTTACACCAACCAAAGCCAGGAATTTCAGAATTAAAGGGGTGTTGTCAACTAGAAATCTAGTCAGTTAAAGAATTCTTTAAATTAGTTTCACGTTCTACATCTGCCCTATGTTTGTTTCTACAATTACATTTTATATGTTTTTTTTTAGGAATGTTTTTCTTTTCCCCATTGCTGTGTGGAAACCCATACAAACTATAGGGGAAACTAACTACCTGACTGTGCAGGGGAAGCAATGAAACTGGCTATGATATGCTTTTAAATGCACAACTTAAATGGGAAAAAATAGTTACTTGCCTCCTGGACAGGGCTGCCATGACAGGCAGTCAGATCACTGAATTCATAATCCCTAGGTAGAATTTAAACACCTCCATGTTATGGTTCACTGTAGATATACGAACATAAATGTACTCCTTTTCTTTAACATAAATGAAGTATGTTCTGCCTCATTAAAGGTCAAACAGGGTTACCTTCACTTGAAGTTCAAAGTGAAGTTACTGTTTCAAAGTTCAGTTATGGTGTAACACGTGGTTCACTTCTGCAAAATTCCAAGAATAAGAGAACCCTCTCCTGTTTTTTCTCTTCTAGCACCCTCCACATTACTGAAGAGCCTGACTGACTCTTCCCTACCAGCCTCACACCCAGCTTCCTCTACTACAACCCTCCAATGTGCTGGGAGGAGAGGGAGGAATTAGTTAATTCCCCACATTTGGCCCATTCCCACTAACCTGAAAATTCCTATGCACAAGGCTGGCAACTGTGATCTTTCTTCCATCCAGACAGAGGTACTTACTCCTTCCCTGCATTAGTTTGTAACTTATTCCAACGCTGGCCATTTTGAATATTCAGCATTTGAAAGTTGAGCTCTTTTGATTGGCCACATAGGTCACATGGTATGATCAAATCAGGTGCCCAGTGAAAATAAACAGGTATACAAATTCAAAATTCACTTTATAAATATTCTGCAATATTCACTTTCAATTGGCTGGTTTGGTGACCATTCCAGTACACTTGTTTGCTAGAGTGTATGCTGAGAGCAAATACAAAAAGGGGTGAGAATACCCTTAAAGAAAACTTGTTTAAAAATTTGAATGGATATCTGTGGGAACTTTTTGCAGCTTTTCTGCAGCTGTAGTAAATACTATGGACAAGATGACAAGTTAACAAAATGGGCCAAATTCTAACCTTACGTATGCATATGGATCTCATTGTAATTAATGGGGAGCTATACCTGACAGCATTGGTCTTACTTTTAAATCTTTTGAATATGTAAACTTTTCCTTTGTTACACTCTGAGCCTGACTGTAAATACCAACAGCTGCATTTCATTCTGTTAAAAAAGAATGATGAATATAAAATTATTAGCAGAACCCCTTCTATTGCATTATCTATATGAACTATGAATTCTGTGCTATGCAGGTTTTTCTATCCCGGCCATCACTGTAGTATTTGAGTGCATCAGTCATATTGCACACAATTTTCTAAAAGAATCTGTATGAGAATAGCTCTCCTTTTTTCTGTGAAAGCTACAATTTCACTCTATACTTCCTGTTCTGTATCTCGGCAATTCTTTTGACTTTCATGAAGCCCAGAACGTTCTGTTAACATTGTATGATTTCCTGTTTTTTTCTGAAGAGGTCCCCCTATGACAGCAATTTTCTGAGAATCCATTATTCAAATGCTTTGCTGTCTGTGAGTGTGTTAAAAGGAGAGAAAATGTTGAGTCATGGGCATTAAAAGTACAATTTAGTACATTGTAACAATATTCTTGGACAAATATGTTTCATGTTCTTAAATGAAGCCTCCGACTAATGCTATAAGACAGTAATAAACTAAAGGGGGCATGATACCTTATTTCAAAAAGTCAACAACCCCTCCACAGCAATAAACCCGCGCTCCCTTTCTTTCCTGTAGAAATCCCTATTACTGTCACCACCAAGAAGAATTAAAAGCCCTACTGCAACTTTCAGTGTCTGATTAGATCTTACATAGAAATGTACACATGGTGCCAAATTAAATTCTGGGGTAAGTGGACACAACTCCATAAAATTCAGTAGGACTCCACCTTCTTGTGCTGGCTGTGAACAGTGTATATGAGAGGACTTAGCCGAAAGAGAAGGTGGGCTTCCTGGTTGCATATATAACAACCCCTTGTAATGTACTTCTGTACCAGATGTGGACTTGTCAGAGCTTGCTTTATACCTAGAAGTGTTCCTCATGAGATCCTTTAATGCTCCCCAGGTGTGGCTGAAATTTATTTAAATAAGGTATTTTTATACACAATGCCACCTAATGGCTGAATAGCATAATACAGTTTAGCATTCCATTACATCTCCCCCTTTTACTTCTACATTCCTACTATTTACAATATTGCAATCTTTGAAGTTCAGTACATATCAGTCTGTTAAGTGTCTCTGAATCTTACTGATTTTCTAATTATGTAACCCAAATGCGTAAAAACTCAGTCATCTGTCTGTTCATTTGTTGCAATGACTGGATGTGGTTGGTTTGGAATTCCTAAGTCATCTTCTTCTTGTTCTGTGTCCATCATCTGTGGAATTTGCTCAGTTGATTGTTCTGAGGAACAAACTGTAGATTTTGATGATTTCTGTTGGACTCTCCACATATGATCTGGGCACTGAATTTTTTCTTTACAACATCTGGAGTTGTCCAGTCTTTTTCTCCATCCAATTTGACACAAACATCATGTTCTAGACCTGGCAGTTGTTTAACCGAGTGATAGCTGTTGTAAAAGCGTTCATAAACTCTTTTAACCTTTTTATCTGATTTTGCTACTTTCTTCATGTCTGACCACTTTGGAGATAGAGTCTTTTCCAAGTTGGAACAGTAGTTATGAGTTGAGTCTTTCCATTAGCAGTTGTGCTGGACTATATCCAATAGCTGCTATTAATGTTGATCTATAACTCAGAAGAAGGAATGACTGTAGGATTTTCTTGACTGTCTGTACAGCTCTCTCAGCCTCTCCATTCACTTGTGGGTAATGTGGGCTGCTAGTAATATAAGAACATAAAAATGGCCATACTGGGTCAGACCAAAGGTCCATATAGCCCAGTTTATTCTGTCTTTCGACAGTGGCTGATGCCAGGTGCCCCAGAGGGAATGAACAGAACAGTTAATCCTCCAGTGATCCACCCCTGTCACCCATTCCCAGCTGCTGGCAAACAGATTAATATAAAATCAAAATCATATTTCATTTGGAATCACTTGAATTCTACTGCAGTGAATTGTGGTCTGTTGCCAATCACTAGTTTTTCTGCAATAACAAAGTGAGCAAAAGTGCACTTCAGTTTTTTGATAACACTGCAACATATTATGTCTTTCAAGTACATTATTTCTATATACAGTATCTGGAAAAGTAGCCCATTATGACCAGGTAGAGATGTCCTCTGAATGTGCATAATTTGCAGCTAGTCTCTTTCAGGGTCTGTCTGGTAGAGGTGTTTGTATGCTGTATCATTCAGCATTATATCTTAAGTTGATTTGTACTGGGTCTCCTTTAAAAAGTCAGATATAATCAAATCATCCATTAAGTTCTTTCATCTGTCTCACTAGCCCATCATGGTTGCCATGCTGCAGCTGAGAAGGTTGTTGATCAGTGATCCTTTGATCCCATGCACTCTGAATGCAAAACTTTTGTCTTTGTAAGCTGTTTCTATGGTGAATTGGCCCATGCAGTTCAGAATACCTGCAGTGCCAGTGAGAGCTGTGTCAGGTGAGGGGTTGAAGGTGGGGGGGTTGAAGGTGATTGTAAGTCCCTTCTGAGATGACTATGATATCAGCTTCTAAATATCAGCTCCTAAAGTCAATAATTTTGCCATGAATATTCAGTTTCAATCTCCAGGCAGGCTGTATGTCATCATAAGTGATAGATCCCAGAAAAATAGCTCTTGATTGTCTATAATGTGAGTCAACTCCCTGATTGCATTGATGCAGGAAACAGCTGGAAAATGTCCATATTTCATGCATTTATTACACCATGTGCCTTTGGCTGGACATGCATCATCTCTTGAAATATGACTTTTTCCACACCTTGTTCACGTAGACTGAAATTTGTCCCCCTTAGCATGGGAGTTCTATCTCCTTGACTCAGAAGTTTTATGGCAATGACTTTTAACACTCAGGTGTCTGTTTACAGTTTCTAAGCTAGTTTCAGGAATTTTTCAAGATTGTCAAGTTTCTCCAGGTTTTGCTGTTTCACCATTTCAGACTGTTTTGCTATTTGAATAACAGTGGATAGAATGAAATATCTCTTCAATTGAAGCTGCTGCGAAAGGTTTGTGTGTGTTAGCCCAATAACCAGCCTGTCTCTGATATTTTCATGTTTTGCATTCCCCAAAATCACAGTTTTTAGCCAATGTATGCAGAGCTCTTATAAAACATCCAACATTTCCCCCTGGTTCTTCAATTCTCTATTGAAAACGTGCTCTTTCATAAACCACATTTCTGAGGATATGTGTAAAGTATGCATCAAACATAGCCAGAACCCTTTCATAGCCATCTTCAGTGCCTTTAGTAAAGTGAAAGGATTTAAAGGATTTGCTTCCCCACAGCATACATTGAAGAAGATACTTGTATATCTTCAGTTTCTTTGTGGAGTTTGTTTGCAATTCAAAAGCTTGCAAAATACTGTTTGGAGTCTGTCACTGTGAAGGTTTGTCAAAGCTGAAGTTCTCTGAGGGCTTTAAAGGGTGGTATGTGGATGAGATCACACAACCTTCATTGCTCTGTTCCCACTGTTTGCAACCTTTCTTGCCGTTTTCCTTCCATTTCTGTTCTTAAGCCTGCTTCTAATACACGTCATGTACCATATATGGGCAGGTCACAGAACTTACTTATACACACCAGATGTGTTCATCATAAGATCCTTTAATACTCTGCCACGTATGGCTGAGGTTCATTTAAATAAGGTTTTTACACACACTGCCACCTAATAGCTGAATGAACCCCTTAGGCTTTGAGAACACATCAAATCTCACAAGCTACACAAAGTTAGTTCCGGTCAATGTTCTGAGTTGCCACCTTTTGCATGAGACATAAAAACAGAGATCCTCACAATTGCTTGCGTCCATTAAAGATCTCACTGCAGAGGGCTGTCAACTCATTTGCATTTTACAGGTGACATCTGTCAATTCACTCTTCACCAGACTAACTGCAGAAAGTCTACCATCACCCCCATGTTAGCTGGCTTGCATGCCTTTACTTTGGGCTTTACCTTGAGACAGGGAGAAGATGGGTCTGATTGCTTTCCCATGTTACCGCTCCTCTCTCACCATTTTATGTCAAGCACCTGAGTAGCAAGGGTGGCTGGATCCCTCTGTCAGCTCATCAGCCCCTGTCTCCTGTTACCTGTGCTGTTGCCGGTGAGGAGAAAGTGCTGTATGTAAGAGAGAGGAATGGCGTATGTGGGAAAACAGAGGAAGACAGAAGACTGATAGTGTGATGGTAGGAGGTGTGGGGCTTAAAAAAAAGCAAAGAAACCATTTCTATTTCAGGTCAGTTTCACTTTCTGGTTCTCATGCAATAGCACAACACTGCAGGGTCTGGATTGCAACTTGAACTGGTTGGAAAATTTTTGTGAAAGCAGTTTTCCCATCAGAAAATACTGTTTGCAAACAGTTCTCTGGGAGTACAATAAACAAGAATAGTAATTGTATTTAGTTTTTATATAACATTTTTTGTTCATAAATTTCAAAGTGGCTTTCAAAAGACATATATCTGTAATACAGGGAAAACTGAAGGTCTTGCCCAAGGTCTCCCAGCAGGCTGGTGGCAAAGATAGGAATAGAATCCAGGAAGGCAGAGTCCCAGCTCATTGCCACTTACTGGGCCACACTTCTCTCAAATCATGTGGTACTTAGTTGTGACTAGTTAGATAAGTCACCTGGTGCATCTTCTGTTCTGTGACTGGATGTGTGTGGAGCGCTTCTGGGATAAGCACTCATGCATATAAATTTAAAATTCAGTTATTATAAAATTCTCACTCATATGATTTTGAAATTCGCTTTTGGCAAACATTCCAATCTGTAAAACTTTATTGCACAAAACTTGGCAGGAAGCAAATGCAAAAGGGATAAAAGCATGTGTGACTGGGTGGGACTCACTTTGCTAGCGCTTCCTGCTGGCTGTCCTCGGGATAAGCTCTGCTAGCCAGTGCGCCTTCTTCTGGTGATGTCTCACCTCCATCACTTCTGTTCCTGGACCCGTGTCATTCCAAGGACCATGACGTCCTCTTCAGGGCACAACCCTCTGGCTGTGCTGCATTCTCTGGGGGAACTGCAGTCCACTGTCCAGCCACTTCCTTCAGTGGTAACTACATTCCGTTATCTGGCCACTTCCTCAGTGGTATGGCAGGGGGGAACTCAGGCCCACCCACTACTCCGGATGCTGGCCCAGGGAACCTGTAGGTGGCAGCCGCATTCTGCACCCCTTCCAACCTCTCAGTCTATTTCCCTGGGCCACTTCCCTCAGCCCCCACACTTTCTCTGCCCTTATCTCAGGGCCTCAGCATGCCAGTCTTAGAAGTCAGCTAGGAGCACACTCCCCTGATTCTGCTCAGCACTGCTCTGTCCAAGGTGCTAGTGTTCCTCTTCCTGCAAGGCAGACAGCCAGTGCTCCCTCCTTTAGCTCCAGGGAGCAACTGAAGTTGCTCTGCTCTGCAGCTCTTTTTATATGGGCCAGCCCAGCCCTGATTGGCTGCTCCTCGCAGCCCATTTCTAATTGACTGCCACCTGCACAGTCTCCCTAGTTCTCTATTAACCCCTCATGGGCCAGTATGGGGCAGACACCCCATCACAGCATGGATCAAGTTAGTGCATTAAAATACAAGCAAATTAGATTCTAAATGGTGGAATATTTATTTTATCTATTTTTCTGACTGAATCATTCACTGCAGGAGCAAAATGACCTGATGTTGCAAAATAAAACATGAGAGTAAGAAAAGGAACAGATGCCAGTATGCACTTTTGTGGTATAAATATACACCAAGAACTAACAAATAAATTAATGTTGCATACGTACATGCATACATGCTAATGTAATGCACACAGCCACTTATTACAGCAGCATCGTTTGCAGAGCTAAGCCTGTGCTGGCATTTTCATTACTCATTCACTATTACTCTAAACATTCACTCTGGAATGAAACTCGGCAAATTGGTCTCAGCCTAGGACCCTTTTTTTGTAGTCACCCATTTGACTGTTAAGTTATAGAGGCATAAAATATAATTTTAGTGCTCAAATAACTTAAAATGGCTTTGAATTAAAAAAATGAAATAAGTGTAATGAAAAAATGAAATAAGCCTGGTGTAATTACTTGGGATATTTGGAACAAATAAAACAAAACACAAAACCAGCCAAGATACTGTAATTTAGAAACATTCTACTCTGTAACTCAGCACATTTTGTCCAGGATTTGCAGTAGAAACCATATGACATCCCAGACTGAACCCTGATTCTACCCACTATAGTCCCATTGTGTAATACTTCACCCCCAAGTAGTCCTAATGAAATCAACAGGACTACTTATGCAGTAAGGTATTACTAAGAATGTATAAGGGTAGCCGAGTAGGGCCCTGATTAATTATGTGAAGGACCATAATAGCTCACATAGAATTCTGTTGGCGTACTAGCTACAGAAAACATGACTTTAAAATTACCTAAATTAGAGATGAGAGACTTGTTTGGCCAGATTTAGAAACCATCTCTAATTGGTGGATTCTCAATACCAAACTGACCTCAGACTTTTCCAGGGTTGAGTTTAATTTAGGATGACCAAAATATGAATCCTTGTTCCTAGGCAGGGAAAATAGTGACTTCCTGTTGTCCTAGGCTGATTGAGGAAACATTGACTGTATGATTATCTCAAGGGAATCTGGAGTGAAAGGAAAGGAAGAAAAGTGGAGCTGAGGGGGCAGCATATACAAATAGAGAAATGGAGAGACAGTGGAAAACAATGGAGCTGAAAGGGGAAAAAAAAGAAGAAAACAACACTTAGAGAGACTGAGACTAAAGGGATTGGAGAATGAAAATCCTAAATTCTTTCAGGGTCAATCATTGCAATCCTTGCTCAGACAGAGCTCCCAGTAACTTCCTGGGGGTTTGACCAATTAGGAATGGAAAGATTTGGCTTTCAGCTAATTGCAAAGTGCAAATTCTATCCTCTGCTTTATATTATTCTCTTCCCTACACGCATGTAGCCCTTACTGTCCTAAATAGGAGCTGTGCATGTATAGGAAGAGGAGATGAGAACATATAGAAAAGCTGTTCTATGAGAAACATCCCTCCTCCCTATTATAGGTGTTCCACTGTAAATATTTCATATCTTTGTCACAAAATACTCTTTCAAGACCAATGCTGGATGTGTGCACACACACTGTATTTGGGTGGCTGCATTTTTATGTGATTTGTGGATGTAAACAGAACCTGTTCACCCAAATTTGAGATGTTACATGTGTAAAAATGAACATGTGAAAAGTTGTGCCTGCACAAACCTGTGTGTGCAAAATTGTGGTCATTATTTGATAGCCTGGGTTGAGACTCCTGAAATTTGACCCATATATATGTTTCCTGATCATATATATATTGCTTAAGCAAATTGGACTCTGTTTTAGATCGCTTATTCAGCCTCTAGGAACAAACCCAGCCCTCTTCCCATAGTCACAAAGGCGTCCCAGACAGTGGAACAGTGTGGTTCTACCCAGGGTGGGGAAACTAGATGTGGACACCAGATACTTTACCTTTTCTGGTTGAACACTCTCAGAGGGTGTTGCTGAGCAATTACTCCCCAGCCCGCTCCCACCGGGTACTCTCTTATGGGGTTCTGCAGGGTATCATCTGGTCACTTCTCTTGTTTAATATGTACGTGAGGCTGTTCGGAAGGATGGAGGGGTGGCATGGGTTGCAGTGTCTTTACTCTGCTGATGCCATGCAGCTTTCTCTCTCCATTTCTGCTGACTCACAGCTGGAGCAGTTGAAGCATTACCTAGTGTCTAGGGGAGATAGGGGCATTGATAAAGGCTAGCTAGCTGAGGTTGAGCTCAAATAAGCGTGAGAGGATGTTGGTTGGGGGGAGCCCAGAAAGAGATGGTGGCAGGAGGTAATTTCTGCCTCTTTGAATGAGGGCGTGCACCCGCCTCATGTTAACTGGGTTTGTTATCTGAAGGCATTGTTAGAATCCAGCTGCTATTAGAAGAGCAGGTAGCAGTTACAGCCAAGTTGGCTATTTTCCATGTGCCAATGACTAGGAGATGGTGCCAATGCTTTTGGATGTGAACCTTGAAACCACCATCCAAGCCTTTGGCACCTCAAGACTAGACTGTTGCAAGGCACTCTGCAGGAGGCTACAAGTTACAGCTATTTGAAAGCTGGTGTAGAATGGAGCAGCCTGCTTGTTAAGGGTATTCATTTGCTCTACAGCCTGTGTTGGCAGCTAATTGGTTTCCGGGTTGACACTGTTCTTGCCCTGTCAAGCCCTAACTGA
This sequence comes from Chelonia mydas, assembly GCF_015237465.2. Classification (NCBI taxonomy): domain Eukaryota; kingdom Metazoa; phylum Chordata; order Testudines; family Cheloniidae; genus Chelonia; species Chelonia mydas. The sequence continues at coordinate 100,996,834 of NC_057850.1, read as the reverse complement.
CTTAGGATCTGCCTAGGAGTCTGCCTCTCTCCCCAGGACATGCTGCCACAGTGGATAGAGGTACAGATGGCAAAGCATCCTCCATTGGGGTTCTGAGTCTTTGGACCTCACTTCCCCCTTGCTCTTCAGTTTGTTAGTTATCTGGGCACACTCTAAAGCCCACTTTAGTCAAAAGGAGATGAGTGAATGGCAGGCTGGGTAGGAGAGGCATGGGATTTCAGTGAGGTTTGGTGTGGAGTGGTGAATTTACTTTTTGTTCTACTTGTGTTGGTGAGGACCTATTTGATTTGATCCTGGGGTAGTTGACAGGTCGACTTTTAAAAGATTTGTCAAGGTTGCCCCGAGTGTTTGGACAGGCACCCTTGTAGAGGAATAAAAATCTAAATCAATATAGTGGGGTTTTGCCCCACCTTGTACAGCATAGAGCCAGTCTCTGCACAAGGAGGAGGAGGAGGAGAGAGAGTGTAGACTGTGGCTGGAGCAGCGCCTGAAGATGCATCTCTGTACAAGCTTCCCTCTCCTTTTCTGGCTGTGAGCGGGGAGAAGGGTAGGTTGTGTAAAGGCCCCACAGAGCTGACATTTCAGGAGTCCCACATGAGGAGTGTTTATAAGATCAGGCCCTTTGTTGGGAGACGTGCAGATGGCACTCACCTACCCATAAAATGGTAAACACAAGTTCACTAGCACTAAAGGGGAGAAACTGACACCAAAATCCCTTGGTTAAGGTACCTAGCCAGATACATTCATAGGGTGAAATCCTGACTCTACTGAAGTCAATGGGAGTTTTGCCATGGAGTTACAATGGGGCCAGGTTTTCACTTGCAGTGCTATACTCTGAAGTCACCCAGACATCCACCGACATTTTTAAGTTACATTATTTTACTGTAAAATAATGAGGCCATGTCTCTTGTTGGTGTGTGTCAATGGCATTCATGCAAAGGTGCATTTGAGGAAAGAATTTGGCTCCTAATTTTGTCCCTAATCTTAGCATCTTGCTGCTACCATATCTCTCTGCTGCCTGCTTGGTCTCTCTGATTTGTTCTCTAATACCTCATACATTACTTTAGACATTGATTGGAAGCTGTTAAGCCATGTCTAGCCTTAAAAAAATAACACTAAATATAATAGGCCAGATCCTCAGCTGGTGTAGCTAGCATAGCTCCAAATGGGTCTGGCCTTATATGGAATATTCTGAAAATTTGAAATAAAACATTTTTTTTATATTGACTATACCACACCTCAAAATAAATGTACATAAGTTTATGTTCCTACTTATTTTTGTGTGCATATAAATGTGAATACTTACTCAAAAATTACTACACATATACCCTGAAATGTGTTTATTTTATATGTTTGTATGTGGATACCCCCCATCTATTTCACACACACAATCATACAGATAAATGTGCCCACATATACAGTATATGTATTCATTCTCTAGATAATCAGAGACACAGATAAAATAAAGCTTCCAGAATGGCAGACATTGTGCAGACAGGGTTGTTAGTTTATGTAGGCTATAGGCAGAGTCGACTGGAAAATTTTGATCACTTTAATTTACTATATCCAGCATGCCTGCTGTACTAGTCCAGCACTTTTATCAAGCCCTGTGAGGTGGTATTGATTTTTTTATTTTCTATGTAGGATAAGAAGACAGAGAGTTAGGAGCAAGAGTGAATGAAGAACTTTCCTCAGATTACTGCTATTCTCTAGCTTATTGCATCCTGTCGTTTGTAGTTTCAGATGATGTCCAGTATGTCAGGGTTGCTTGAAGCAATAAACAGGGTGAATAACAATGGAAGGGCTAGATGAGAAAGATTGAAAAAGGAGAAAGAGGCAGCAAAGGAAGAAAGTGAATGTGAGAAATGGGGGTGGAGGGGGGGGAAGCAGAGGTTGAGATAAAGTGTTCTAGGTGTAGGGAGCTTGATAAGTGCATTCCTTTAAAGTCGCTATAACTGCTACCATGACAGCTTTTCAGCTAACAGCTAAAATGTAAAGCCTATCGAATGGTGAAGTAATAGAAACAGTGGCCTTTATGTTTTATTATTTTTTAAAAACAAACAGAAAACCAAATAAAGAAAGGGTTTAAGGTTGATATTATTGTTTTTCTTTCTTGAATGAGTCCTTGGGCTATTGTGGATGGATGGATGGATTTCTTGGTTGCATCCAGTTTAGAATGTGGACCTAATCTTTTGCAGATTCTGAATTCCCCCTTGGCCTTTTTTCAACCATCATCTTCCAGGACTATGTTTAGTATTTTAGTTACTTTCTTGAGCATTGCCACTAGGGAACTATAACCTATTAATAACAGTTAAAGGGGAATATTTTGGACCTGTTAATCAAGAATGCCTTATATTTCAAACAATATTTCCTTTGTTGATCTACATTGCATTGTTCTTTTGTACTATACCATGCCATGCATGGAGTTCACATTGACATTGTTGGGAGTTGCACAAACAGACTGACTCCAAAAGAGGCAATAGAGAGAACTGGACTGAAGAGACCTACAGTGATCTGTAAGGTAGATCAGAGAGGAGAATTTTGCTGTTCATTTTTGGCTAAATATCTTTATTTAGAAGCTGAGTCCTATATGAAATGTAATTAGTTTAGCTCAGGCCTTTAAAATGAGGGTGGCTTCAAATTGCAGGTGTTGTTCTATTAAACTGGATTATTTTGTCCTGCAGCTTTCACAGTAAAAGGTTCATGGCAAAGGCCATGGTACTACACAATGGCAGTTTCTATTAGGGTTAAGGTGTGGCTACTAAGCCAGGGCACTTACTAACTGATGGTGACTGAAACAAAATTATGTGATACAGAAATATAGGGACTGTTTCTGCAGCCTTGCCCACATGAGCAATCCTGACTCATGCAAGTAGATTCACTGAAGTAAACTGTGGCTCATGTATGTAATGGCTATTTGCTGATTGAGAACCAGAGACTCCTGTCCACTAAGGCCACTTTACACCACTTACATGCTTACCTGGTACAAAGTGGCCTTAAAACATCCAGAGATGATCGGTGTGGGGGAACTCTTCATAGGTATAAAGCTGGCAGAAGCAGCTGTTCTGTCTCTTATGCTAGTCCACCAGCACAAGGGGAATAAAGGGACATGTTCTGGGGAAGGGATAGGGCTTGAGTGGGAAGGAGGGATTGTAGAGAGGAGCTACAGTATGCCTGATCCTCCACTTTGGTAAAGTCCTTTGCACCTGTAGAGCTCTAAATTGTGCTGGGTGGCCCTGAATCAGGGACAACCACCAGTTCTCTGCAGCCCCCTTCTCCACGCCATCCAAGCTGCACTCAGACACAGTGGGGGATCAGACCCCTAATGTATGGAGAAATGGGCTACCTCCATGCTTTTAGTGTCCAAATATATTATATATTTTTTTCTTACCCTAGTTAAAGTGGAATCTATTCTGTATTAAATGTGTGTGGGTAATTCCCAGTAATACATACAGAATTTCTGGGCTTGATTTTGCTTTAACTCAACTGTAATGCCAATGCCACTGTTGCAAAGCTAGTGTAAGCCTAAATGACTCAAGCCTTGTGTGTGTGTCTACTGAAGGTTGAATAGACCACACAGTGTATATTCTTCTTAGCAAGACATTTAATTTGATCAAGGACACTTCAGCTAAAAATGCTTTGTGTGTGTGTGTGTGTGTGTGTGACACAGATGGGGACTTTTGCTTCAAAGGATTATACTAACTTCCATACTAAAAAAGCTTATATAATGCAGTCAGAATTAATAACTTGACCAGCCTCCATTAAAAATAATGTTAAGATTTTGGCTTGAACAATCATGGAATTCAGAGCTGAAAATAAAACTCTGGTTTTAACTAAACCTGCTGTTTTTGGATGTTGCAGGGATTTCAGAAAAATCAGCTATTTTGATGTACCATTGATGTGGGAGGATTCTGCCCTTTGTTCTGACTTTCCTGCCTTTTGTTAAATTTAAAGTTAATTTAAGCAGTTTACTTTTGTGGGAACTTTTTTTTACATAAAAAGAAACTAAATGTAAGAATTCCTGTCAATATCAAAATCAGAGAATTTCTGGTGCTGACACTCAACATGTGTGCACACAAATTCCTGATGACATCTGTCAGCATGGGAAGGGAGCCATACTTGAGCATTCAAGAGGAGAATTTGGCCCTTGCATGGGAATCATGGTTAGGTCAGTTATATGTAAATTCCTATGGAGACAAATTTTAAACTACTTAGGACATGATCCTGCAAATTGGTAAGTTCCCTTAAGGCCCACTGACCAACACCTCACTAGATTAGTTCCTTGTTCTTTGTCTAAGATGAGGATTTGATCTTGCAGAGTGCAAAAGTAGCTAGAAGGTAGTGGCAAGTTAAGCAGATGCAAACTATGTTGAGCTGTTCTGCCTTTAATCCAACAAACTGGAACAATTCTTCTTACTCAGAAACTATGCAGATCAATTTACGACCATGATATTAAACTGGCAAGGAAACTTAACTCAGGAGTTTCTCTATCAACATGTCTCATGCACACACAGAGGATTTGTTTGGTCAGAAATGCTGAATCTCCACGGCTCCACTTTCCACATCGAGCTGTCATTTGCAGCACATTTTAAGCGTATTTGTGAGGGAGACAAGCTGCACCCTAGATGATGATAATAGACAATCAGGGTGCCAAATGTGTGCAGACAGAAAGAAGCTACCATAGCTTTATCAACAAGTCACAGTCTGTGGCTATGTTTCCTTTCGGCTAGAACTGTGTGGAGGATGGAAATTCTGTTTTGAAGCTTTTTGAGATTTTTACATTTGAAATTCTCAGAAAGAAAATTCTGAAGACATTTAGTTTTGGTTAGATCAAAATGTTTCATTTTCACTTTTTTTTATTTTATAGTATAAATAACATTAAATGAAAAATAGAAAATAAGTAATTTCAAAATGAAATATCAAAATATTTTGTTCTGAAAATGTCAAAACAACCAATTCTGAAAATGTTAGATTTCCCCCCTCAAGTTTTTCTCCCAAATGAAATAACCAAATAACATTTGGCAAAATTGAGAAAATTTTTTAAATAACATTTGGCAAATAACAGTCTGCCAGATAACACTTGGCAAAATAAACACAGTTTTGCAAAGTGTTTAGATTTTGCAAGGACTACATTCTCCAACAGAAAATGTTTCCATCTAAATGTTTGCAACCAGCTCTATCTATGGCCATTAGACAGCTCTTCTGCCTGCCTGCCCTGGGGTCTTCACTGTACTTCTTAGAGTGTCTTTCAAGCTGCCAAGCACACACCTACAAGGACTTACTACCAGGGAAGGTGATAGGAAATACAGATGCTCAGGATGTCTGAAAATCAGGCTAAAAGCAGCTATTTGTATATGCATATTATATAGCTGAATGTTAAAAGTGGCAGTTATGTATGCATACAAAGGTTGGTTTATGTAGCCATGTGAGCATATTGGTTGGCACAACTCTTGTGCCTCCATTTTAAAATTTGGCTTTGTATGTCAATGGTTCATGCTGGAAATACTGACACACCTTTAACTACAGAGTAAGCTTAGCTAAGTATTGCTATGATACAGGAGATGTTTTTTAGAATACTTTTTGGCTATCAAAAATACAAGCCAGATTACATTAGTTGACTAACCAGATTTTAAAAAGGCTGAAAATTGAATAAATGGCTTCAGCTGATTCAGGTTATTTCCAAACAGTAATACAAAGATGTAACAGAAATAATTTAGACATATGGATAAGAACCTTCAAAATCAATAGTGCTGGAAGAAATGAAACATATGCTGATGCAATCAAACAGAATTGAATTTCATACAAATGTTAGCAAATCCATATCAGATTATCACAGCAAAAACTTCATTTTCATTGATTTATAAAGTATTATTATTGTTTCCACCAAACTGCCATAGACAGCCATTTAGCAGCTGCCAAGCGCCTTAAGGGTAAATAAAGGATATCACTGACAGTGTTGGGTTATAGAAGTTTAAGAGACCAATAATTCACAAGTGCAGCAGGTGTGACATTCTATATATTCTTTAATCCTTTATTTTAATCCTGTTGTCTAAATCTTTTATATTTTTAATGGGAGGAGGGTCAGTTGGAGGTGCATATAAGAATAGCAAAGGATGATGTTCATACTGGCTCTTGACTTGGCAAGGAAGTCAAGAATGCTTTTACCACGTAGGTATATAACACAAAAATATAGTAGACTTCCCTTACACACATTCCCTTGACAAACACAAAAATAATTGAAGCAGGTGTATTCCTTCAAGGAGGGGTGTTCCCTTGTGTAATGTGTAATGTAATGTGTTTGAAGCTACGGTTTGGTGCATATAGCTGTTTAACATGAATTGAAGTGCTGATTAGTGTAACCTCCCAAATGAGTCAAAAACCTGGCCCTGACCCAAACAAGAACAAGTGCTTGCTTTAACAACATGAGTAGTCCCACTGTTGACCATAGGGCTACTCTTATAATTAAAGTTGAGTACATGCTTAAGTACTTTACTGGACCAGGGCCTTGGTTGGAGTTGTAAGTACTCAGCACCATGCAAGATCAGTCCTATATTGGGTCAGTGGCATCTTATCTATGTGGCATCTTACATACATGTGCACTGGAAATACGGCATTTGACAGATTTATTTCTTTATCAGCTAGATCTTTCAAATGACTTTCTGTACATAACAGGTTTGGAGCTGGCAAAACATTAATTGGAGAGTGTTCGTTTTTTAACAGTTATTATGGAAAATATGCTTTTCCACACAGAAGATACACTTCCTCTAAGGTGACTGATTAGAGTCTGAAGTTTGGTTTATCTTTGCAGGACATGACACAGTTATTTGTCAAACAGAAAACTCAGAAGAGCTGTGTGTTCATTGTTTAGTTTTTGCGAGGCAGGAAGTGGGGAAGAGGGCAATCTTTAGAAGCACTATGATTTATTTCATTTGGTTTATAATGCTGTGTTGTCCACGTTTGGATGTGTAGTATGTATTAGAAGAAGGAGGTGCTACTGGCAAGCTATTGTCCAGATGTCTGCCCAGAAGAGCCTCAGAAACCTGTTCAATAATTCAAGCCCTGATGACCTCAGAGACGTATGTATCTATTATCTGCTTTGACTCATATGTTGTGGTTTTTGGCTCAGGAAAGCTTTGGTGAAAATCATATCTTGGCCAAACCCAAGGTACACACACAGATTTTTAGGTCATTTTTTTGCCATCTAGATCATGAAGCCGTCTCAATATTTAAAGATGAAGGGAGATTTGTCCCATTCATAAACATTTTATTTGCTTTTTCCTCTGTTGTAGTGTGATTGTTTTAGACAATAAATCCAGCCAACCAGGAGCTAAAGGACAATTCCTGCACACTAACAGCATATGTTCACTGTCACACTAGCATGGCTTTATATGAGCAACACCTGACATGGGCTAAAATCAATGACAAATGCAGGGTGGGATGAATTTGGTGGTCTCAGTTCACTTCCTCGTGGGCCAGGGTTGACTATAACAAAAAAACACTATCACACTCGGTTCTTTGTTGACAGTTTCAGCAGAAATTCACAGGATTGAATGGAAACAGAACAACCCTCGGAGCCTTAGAGATGATGCTTTAATGAAAGGGTTCAGGCACATTTGCAGAGAATCTTTCACTATTGCTGCCTGTTCTGTACCGATTCTGTGAATAGATAAATATTTTAGCATTTAGGGCTGCCAGTTAGATATTTCAATTTTCACGTCACCCTTCCCCATCAATGCTCCCTTCACATAGCAAAACAAAAAAACTCCTCTGGTTGCTGCACTGGGATCCACTAAGCATGCACTCTTGCCTTGTGTGAGGATTCCCATTGCTATCAATGGGACTCTGCATGGACTTAAAGGTTGATGCAGGCTCAGGGCCTAAGGCTGCAGTGTCTCTCCTAGGTAAAATGTACTGTCCTTCACAAGAATATAAGGATGGCCAGAGTGCGTCAAACCAATGCTCCATACAGCCCAGTATCCAGACTCTGACAGTGGCTAGTGCCAGAGGCTTCCGAGGAAATGAACAGAACAGGAAAATATCAAGAGATCAATCCCCCGTCACCCAGCTTCTGGCAGTTAGAGTATTAGGGACCCGGAGCATGGGGTTAATGGCTAATGGGTTAATAGCAATGGCTAATAGCCATTGATGGACCTACCCTCCATGAATGTATCTAATTCTTTTTTGAACCCAGTTGTAGTTTTGGCCTTCACAACATTTCCTGGCAACGAGGTCCACAGGTTGACTGTGCGTTGTGTGAAGAAGTACTTCTTTTTGTTTGTTTTAAACCTGCTGCCTATTAATTTAATCAGGTGACCCCTATTTCTTGTGGTATGTGGAGGGGTAAACAACACTTCCCACACTATTAATGGATTTTATAAACCGCTTTCATACCCTCCCCCTTCCTAGAGAGGTATCACTGAAAATATCAACATCCCAGCAGTCTTGCGCAACTTGGTAGCCTCTTTGTATCCACAAGCATTTTTTAAACTTGGTGGGTCTGATTCTGTTCCCACTTACACCACTTTTATAATGGTGTAAGCACTTTGTCTTAGTGGAGCTAAAGCTGACCTATGCAAGTGTAAGTAAGTGGAGAATTCAATCCAGTAAATTTTTCTTTAGTTACATTATTGCACGTTAACAGAATATCACATCCAGTCTCAAAGTATTTTTGATGTTCATACGAGGGAATAAATGGAGCCCAAGTTACGTGCCTCAACACTACATTAAAACTGCTAAAGAGCCGCTGAATAGCGAACCTGGATTATTGGAAAACAATATTTTACAGATTGCGGGATGTATATACATCCTGGGTACAAAGGGTGGGGTAGTAGAGAGGCTAATCCTTAAGAGGACTGCGTTCAGTTCCAGCCTCAGCCACTCCTTGTCTGACCATGGGAAAGTCACTTAATTTACCTGTATCTTAGTTTTCCCATTTGTAATATGAGGATAATATTTCCCTACCTGATGGGGGTGTTCTGAGGAAAAAATCTCTTAATGGTTGAGAGGCACTCAGATGACAGCCATAAGGACCTACATAGATTTAGGAAAATTGTTCCTCTTGATTCACACTGCGTCTGGAGAATGAGCATGTAATGACAATGTAGCTAAAGAGACACAGGAATGCTGGCCTGACAGAAGATTCATTTTATTTGTTATTTTATAGCATTGTCTTCTTGTTTAATTTACAAGACAGGGTGAACTTGGTGGAAGATGGGGAGAAGGTTGAACAGGGCCCAAGGAGCACTGTGTGAAGAATGTCAAACACAGTAGAGTTCAGACTTCATAGATTTTGCCTCCCCACAGTTACAGCACTAAATATTTTCAACCTATAATTTGAAGTCATGCATGTCTTTCATTTTTTGTTTAACTTCACCTGTCTCTAAATTTCCATTTGGCTTTATGTTCACCTTTATTAATTCACGTTTTTAGTACATGTTCTCCTTTATTAGTTCAACTCAGCTACTTTTTCATGTGACATTTGCATTGAAGCAGGGGATTGTATTACATTGCATAAAGATACAACGTAACCAGAATCATTCGTTAACAGGACAGAAACTGTACTCATTTGTCAATGTCACAAGTGAAGTCACCGTAGGACTGGTGATGAAAAGGTTACAGAGTTAAAATGTTCAGAGCTTGGGCTGAGGAAGAAGTCAAGATGGGCCTTGCACAGAAAGTGTGGGCCTGTTTACAGCTCCAACCTATCCTAGCATTAACTAAGGTGTTGGCATCTGCGGTTTGCATGGAGCTGGGGTCAGCTGCAATGTTTGGATTTGGATCAGAAGTTTCCCAAAGTTTGGGGGTATTTGGATTCAAAAGAAAAATCTGTTTACACACATAATTACATAATTTGCTTTTGTGATAGCAGTCATGATCAGGAGAGATGAGGAGCTGTGGAGAGCACGAGAAGAATAAGAGAGAAAAAGGCTAAAACTGTTGCTGATGGTGGAATACAAGGAGTCAGAGTGTTTGGATATGCTTTTACCTGGGGGAGGAAAGGGACTTAAAATCTTATGCTAAATTCACAGAATGTGGGAAGGTACTAGCAGTTGACCTAAGCCATCAGAGCCCAGGAATCATGGCAACATAGCAACACCTCAAACACTTGCAAAGAGGTGAATTTGGCCCAGCTACGTTCCTAATTTGGCGTTCCAGCAACAGATGTCGGTTTTAAATCCAAATGCTAGCAGGTGTGGGAGGTTTGGCTGTGAAAGTGCTGAGTTAGGAATGCAGGGTCAGAGGTAGACAGATCTCAAGGCCTGGTCTCCAATCCAAATCCCTTCCCATTATTTTAAGGGATAGGCATAGAATTGCTGGTTGTGGTCTCTGCAGGCTGTGAATTCTCCCCACAGTTACAGCACTGAAAATTAGCAAATGAATGCCAAATAAAATAATATCATGCACGAGCAGATAAACTGACCTTCTCCACATCACATGTATCATAGATGTTTCAGAAGATAAAGTAAGTTGTGTGACATTCAAAATGGCTGACAAAGGAGGTGCTGTCGTCATCATGAATAGGTCGGAATATGAACAAGAGGCTGCTAGGCAGCTCTCCAACACCATTTTCTACAAGCCATTACCCTCTGATCCCACTGAGAGTTACCAAAAGAAACTACACCATTTGCTCAAGAAACTCCCTGAAAAAGCACAAGAACAAATCCGCACAGACACACCCCTGGAACCCTGACCTGGGGTATTCTATCTGCTACCCAAGATCCATAAACCTGGAAATCCTGGGCGCCCCATCATCTCAGGCATTGGCACCCTGACAGCAGGACTGTCTGGCTATGTAGACTCCCTCCTCAGGCCCTACGCTACCAGCACTCCCAGATATCTTCGAGATACCACTGACTTCCTGAGGAAACTACAGTCCATCGGTGATCTTCCTGAAAACAGCATCCTGGCCACTATGGATGTAGAAGCCCTCTACACCAACATTCCACACAAAGATGGACTACAAGCCGTCAGGAACAGTATCCCCGATAATGTCACAGCAAACCTGGTGGCTGAACTTTGTGACTTTGTCCTCACCCATAACTATTTCACATTTGGGGACAATGTATACCTTCAAATCAGCGGCACTGCTATGGGTACCCGCATGGCCCCACAGTATGCCAACATTTTTATGGCTGACTTAGAACAACGCTTCCTCAGCTCTCATCCCCTAATGCCCCTACTCTACTTTCGCTACTCTGATGACATCTTCATCATCTGGACCCATGGAAAAGAAGCCCTTGAGGAATTCCACCATGATTTCAACAATTTCCATCCCACCATCAACCTCAGCCTGGACCAGTCCACACAAGAGATCCACTTCCTGGACATATTGGTGCTAATAAGCGATGGTCACATAAACACCACCCTATACCGGAAACCTACTGACCGCTATGCTTACCTACATGCCTCCAGCTTTCATCCAGACCACACCACACAATCCATTGTCTACAGCCAAGCTCTAAGATACAACCGCATTTGCTCCAACCCCTCAGACAGAGGCAAACACCTACAAGATCTCTATCAAGCATTCTTACAACTACAATACCCACCTGCTGAAGTGAAGAAACAGATTGACAGAGCCAGAAGAGTACCCAAAAGTCACCTACTACAGGACAGGCCCAACAAAGAAAAGAACAGAACGCCACTAGCCATCACCTTCAGCCCCCAACTAAAACCTCTCCAACACATCATCAAGGATCTACAACCTATCCTGAAGGACGACCCATCACTCTCATAGATCTTGGGAGACAGGCCAGTCCTTGCTTACAGACAGCCCCCCAACCTGAAGCAAATACTCACCAGCAAACACACACCACACAACAGAACCACTAACCCAGGAACCTATCCTTGCAATAAAGCCCGTTACCAACTGTGTCCACATATCTATTCAGGGGACACCATCATAGGGCCTAATCACAGAAGCCACGCTATCAGAGGCTCGTTCACCTGCACATCTACCAATGTGATATATGCCATCATGTGCCAGCAATATCCCTCTGCCATGTACATTGGTCAAACTGGACAGTCTCTACGTAAAAGAATAAATTGACACAAATCAGACGTCAAGAATTATAACATTCAAAAACCAGACGGAGAACACTTCAATCTCTTTGGTCACTTGATTACAGACCTAAAACTGGCAATTCTTCAACAAAAAAACTTCAAAAACAGACTCCAACGAGAGACTGCTGAATTGGAATTAATTTGCAAACTGGATACAATTAACTTAGGCTTGAATAGAGACTGGGAGTGGATGGGTCATTACACAAAGTAAAACTATTTCCCCATGTTTATTCCCCCCCGCCACACACACACACACACACACACTGTTCCTCAGAGGTTCTTGTCAACTGCTGGAAATGGCCCACCTTGATTATCACTACAAAAGGTTTTTCCCCCCCGGCTCTCCTCCTGGTAATAGCTCACATTAAGTGATCACTCTCTTGTTACAGTGTGTATGGTAACACCCATTGTTTCATGTTCTCTGTGTATATAAATCTCCCCACTGTATTTTCCACTGAATGCATCCGATGAAGTGAGCTGTAGCTCATGAAAGCTTATGCTCAAATAAATTTGTTAGTCTCTAAGGTGCCCAAGTACTCTTTTTCTTTTTGCGAATACAGACTAACACGGCTGCTACTCTGAAACCTATATATTTAATGTATAAAATTAAAGAGGGCTGCACTTACCCATACAAAAATGTAAAGGAACAGCCAAATATAGCCATTGTTCAGTTACATAAAACCTTGAACTGGCACAAAAGTTCGCGTTCTCTGCTTTTGGATTCCCACCTATGAAAATAGAGGCAATTTAAAAATTTCCAAGATTCCCCTGCTCAATTGTGACTCCCAAACTAAAATAATATCCTCTGCTTTTTACCCTTTAAATAATTCTCGTCCTGGTCCTGCTTCTAGAGCCAGAAAAGCATTAATAGAAAAAAAAAAACAAATATAACCGGACCGAGCAAACCAGGGTCACCATACATATGAAAACACTCAGTAAACCAACTTCCAATTGCAAAATTACATATAATAGCATGGAGCACACCAGCATCTTACTATAGGATAAACTATGTAAGAACACTCAGTAAAGCAGCCTTCCCAAAGTAAAACAACACCGATACATGCCTCCCCATTGGAAAAATAAATGCAAGACTAGTGAAGTGGGAAAACCAGCCTCCATATTGGAAAAATAGATGCAAGGCTTGTGAAGTGGGAATCACAAAAGGTACTGAGTTTGGTTCAGATAAGCATCCCCATGATCTGGGTGCTTCTCTGAACTATCCACGTTCATGGAGATCCTCAATATTTCCTACCTTCCCTCCCAGACCAATTTCATTGCTCCCAATAGGCTCCATGACAGATCTTACCCAATGATCTCTGCATTTCCCTATCTGGTGGTGTCTTCCTGGGAGGAAAACTGGTAACCTGTGCCATCCTGGGTCAGCACTAAATATTTTGCATCCGATGAAGTGAGCTGTAGCTCAAGAAAGCTTATGCTCAAATAAATTTGTTAGTCTCTAAGGTGCCACAAGTCCTCCTTTTCTTTTTGCTGCCTTTGGTGTCTCTTCTCCCACAAAGCTGAATGGACAGAGTGTGTGAACATTGGTCACTATGATTTCTAGGTGCTGGTGTGGGGTGGAGGAGGAACTCTTAAAGGGGCAGAGACACTAAAACTGTGGATGGGGTTGGGAGGAGAGGAGGGTAGGGTAGGATAGGCCAGGCCAGGCCAGGCCAGAGCTGTGGGGGTATGGGTGAGCTGGAGGCTCCAGAGAGTCTGTTCTATGTCTAATGCTGGCCCTGCTGCCTCCACCAGAAATCTTTGGTAGATGGCCAGCCTGCTGCCCTCTCTGACATATCTCCTTCCTCCTATACAGGCCTGAGAAGACCGATCGAAATAGCTTTGTTTGACCCTGAGAACATAGGAAAATCTCAATCAATGAGGGATGCTAATAAACTGCCATGTGACAGATCCCCAAACTCTAACCCAACCCAATAATTCCCTATGAAAACTGGATTGAAATTTGCACTGACATCACCTATAAAGAAAAATAGGTGACTCCATGAGAAAGATTTTAATAATTAAAATAAACTTTGCAGGGAGCAATGCATTTCCTCACGAGTTATGTAAAGCTGAAAAGGGCAAATCTGTATTTAAAGTTTTTTGAAACTAGAATCTTGCACTGTTACGCTGTTAATAATTATTAAATTATTAATAATTAAATCGTGTGGCCCTTACGTCTGCAGACATTTAATAGAATGTGCTGGGAGTTTTGTCTGCTAAAGTGCTGAGTTAGACATACAGGATCTGCCCGGTTATTATTTGCACCTCTAGGCATCTTTACAAACCCTGATGGATTGAGACTCACAACACCTATCCCTGTTTTATACATAGAGAAACTGAGGAAGATTTAGAACTGGGAATAGAACACAGATCTCCTGTCTCCTTATCTCAGGTTCAAACCATGCTCAGAAAAAAAATCACCCCAACTAACATCACCTATCTTGCAGTGAAGAAGTTGTCTCCAATGTAGCTGGGTTTCTGACCATTTAGCTCTGGAAAGTAAATTTGAAAATAGATAGCCTAATTCTAAAACCCCTACCACATACTCCAACTGAAATGACCATATAATTAAATTAGTTTTATGTTGGTTAAAATCAATAAGGTTAACATGATTATTCATGTGTGTGTGTGTGACAAAAAGAGAAGGTTTACATTAAGAGATTTTTTTTCAGCATAAGACTTATATTTTGCTCTACATCCATCCATATATTTTCATGCAGCATATAACTTAATATGAGGGGTATGTAAGATATCCAGTTGTACATGACAGAGGAATAATAACAGTAAACTCTGGAATTCTTTATAGAATAGAGGTGATAAAAATATTTTAACGTGTTTACATAAAACGCAGCATTACCTGATTTGGCTGTCAATGTGAGAGCATGGTTGGGGCGGATTGCCTTCTCTCCTTACACATGCAGAACTCCTGTTAATGTCAATGGGAGTTATACACTAAAAAGGGGAGGATAATGGACATAAATAGTGAAGAGTGGAAATAGACTTCATTGGAGCTGGGAAGCATTTTGTTTCAGCTTCCTTCTCCATGGAGGCTGCTGTTTAGCAGAAAAACATCATAGTGAAGTGTGTTGTGCTGGTGGATTTTATTGCAGTTCAAGAAAACAGGATTTTGAATTGTGCAACACTTTGGTTATTCATTATCTTGGAGAAATGCCATCTGAAATAAAGGAAAGATAGATGCTAGATTGACAGCTCACATACGATAAAAATAAAGCAGCTGACAAGCTACACTGAACACAGGTAGGCAGTGAATCAAAATGTCTTAACCTATTAACCTATACAACATGGCTTCTGTGCAGCTTTTCAGACATCTTGCATTGTTTCATTACCAATGTAGTGAGACGGTTGATCTGTTACTGCAGAAAAGCCTTACCATGTGATCATCGGTGTAACAGTCTCTGGAATCTTGCAAGCTACGGATTTGCCATGTAGGAGCAATACTTTTTATGGGTGCAGACCCTGGTGGTTTTCTTTAACAACATTTAAACAAGGCTGTGCTACTTATTAAACATAGGATCTGATTCTCTTCTTACTGAAACTGGTTTTATACCCATGTTGACTTCAATGGAGTGACTCCTGATTTTCCCTGGTTTAATTGAGAGGAGCCTGATTCTCCTTTCACTCCTGATCTACACTAGCACGATTCCATTCACTTCTGCTGAGTTACTCCTGATTTAAACTGGTGTAAGTGAGTGGAGAATCCAATCTGCAATGTTTTGATATCAATCATCTGAATAAACTTAGAAATAAATACTTAAACCTTTTTCCTTGCTGGGTATTAATATAAACTACATCTTGTCTGTTATAAAAATATAATTTATTACATCACTTCCCAAAACTTTGGAAAATAATCTTAATCTGCATATTTCCCATTGCAAGTATAATTAGACATGGCTCATTGATAGCGTGTGAACAGGTTTAAAACAAAACAGGCCCTCTCTTAGGTTTTTAGCAGAATGGAATAATTACCACTACAGGAAGTGATGTCAGCTGTGATGTGACTTAGACAGGGAAAAAAGATTCTGCAAGATTTCTGGTTGGTATAATTCACAACAGATGTATTGCCTCTGCTGTTGGATGCACTTTTCTTTAAGAGTTAGTTGTACCACTCCCAGAAACAAACATCCTTGAACTTTGGGCAAAAATATCGAGAAAATCTGTCCTTTACAAGCTGACATCTACCTCTTTTACACCCTGACCCCAAACCTAGAAACTGAACATTCCTGTACATAAGATAGTTCAAAATCCTCCATCTGGAAGTTGTGGCTTCTGACTGTCTTTACTTTGTAAAAAATGTTTTTTACATTTTGACCATTGTACAATGCAGAAATTTGTGCCCTTATTTTTGACCCAATGGTTTCTCTTACTTTCCTATTTTTGCTAGAGTCCTGTGTGATTATTGTTTATCATGCTGACCAGTATTGTCTCATTGTATTCACCTGTTGTCTCTTGTCTTATACGTAGATTGTAAACCCTTTGGGGCAAAGACTATTTTTGTTATGTGTTTGAACAGTGCCTAACACAGTGGGGCCCTGACCCATGCCTGGGGCCTCTAGGCTCTGCCACAATACAAATAATAATTAATAATAATGTTGCAAACGCTTTCCTAATGGTTAATGGAAACTTCTTATCCTTTTGGCAAACATGGAGAGACTGTGCAGATCACACTCTTTGTAAAAAGGCTAGAACACAAGTTGTCTACCTTTCTGGCAATTTTTTTAGGTTTCACAGTGTTGGGGTAAAAAAATTCTGCATGTGACATATCACAAGAGATGAATCAGACATAAGCAACTAGGGTTCCTTGTTCTTCAAAAGCACCTACTGCTAGCAATGTGTCATGAAAACAGTACAGAAACAATTCTGGTATGAATGAGTAAGGGAGCATGCAGAGTCACCTAGATAACATTTTCACAGCAATCTGTTAGAGGTTAAAAATTGTGCCCACTCCTTGATGAACAGCAATTGTATTTTACTGCACAATGCGTGTTTTCTTCTATCTGCTGATACGTATAAGTCTAGTTTTTCTTTTCTATGCGCTTGGCCCGTGCTGTTTTTATTGCCTGGTTTTCTATTTTATACTTTATTTTAACTACATTGCTTTTAATAATACTAATACCAATAATAATTAATAATAATAATAAATAAATGATTATGATGATGATCATAAAATCCTCTTTTCACAGCACAGAGCTTAAGCCATCAGAGTATGCTCTGACCCTTGCTGATGGACTGCATTATACCAGGATCCCTAGATCTTTAGGTCTATGCACTGAGGCTAGGAGGAGTCCATAGCCCCACAAAGTTTGGATTAATGGTGGGGAGCAGTGTCAGAGAACATTGGGATCCACAATGGAGAGGGAGGTAGTATTGTCAAGGCAGGAGCACCAGGAGTCTTTGGGGCTCAATCCTCAGAGATGCTGATGAGTATCCTGCAGTCCCATGGAAGTCAGTAAAGACTCACTCCCATTGTGCTATGTTTTTAGATGGAGAAGCATAATGATTACTTGTGAAATGCTGAGAAGTCCTCTTCTGTATACAGAACTATTTTATGCTCTAGTATGATGATACCACTAGGAAAAGCACTAAGCTCCTCAAATGATGTTGAATTGTGTCACTAGAGATAACAGTAAAAGAGTAAGCACCAGCACCTACAGCAGTAATTTCACTATTAGCAGTACCTTCACCATCCCAGCATCTGGGTTTGAGTCTGTTGTCCTTCCAAAATATGTCATCTCCAGCTATCCAACAAGGGAAAGAGGAGGTATCCTCTGTCCTACTAGTGCTAGCAAGCAGATATAGATCTTTGTATATATGAATATTTTCCCAATAGCTTTTCCCCCTCGGAATGTGCCTCCTTTCAGGGAATATGCACTAGAAAGTTATTTCTGTTTGAATGCTCCATAAACTACATAACATTGTTATTACTAAATAGTGCAGATTTTGTGGACTGTCTTGAGACAGCTTCATTCATGATTGTTACCAAGCCCTGGAATGATTCATTCATGATTGTTACCAAGCCCACAGTAGCAATCCTTCTGTTACTCAGGCTCCTTGTTTGTCTGTACTTTTTCTAGACACTCTACAGAAGAAACAAAGGCAGAGATATACACAGAGAGGGTTCAGATCAGCAGCAAACAGAGTGCAGGGACAAAGTCATTTAGTCAATCCTGAGAAACTGGGCAGTTTAGTCAGGTAAAACTGATATGGATTCATGTCCCAGCTGGATCAGGCAATTGTTTAGTTGCTCTACTTGTATTTCTTTGGCATGTATTTTGCTGCTACTACAGCTAATGGAGAACTCAATCCTGCACCCATTGAAGTCAATGGGAGTTTTTCCATAGACTTTAATGGGAGCTGGAGAAGGCCCAGAGTATTTAACATAGGTGAGTTAATGAGTGGACATGTGTGATGTGTACAATATGGGCAAGGAGTTTGATAGCTGCTCTAGTATGGTGCTGTAGCTGTTCTGGCAGGGAAACCACAATTTAGATCACCTACTTGAGCTGCCTAAGTGATGCTGGGGCTTGTTGTCCCCCCATATCCCTCATATGAAGGTCCCCTATTCTTCATGCATGTCGAGGGCACTGCGTGCCCCCACGTTTCCCCTTTTCCGTCAAATATGAAGGGCTGTGTGCATTCCCCTATTCTCCCCATGTGCTAGTGGCTCTGTGTGTCCCCCGTTTCCCCATTCTCGTTTTCGAGTTTTCACCAGAAATCAATAGGGTTCTGTCCACTGATGCCTAAACTACACCCTGACATTTTGGAATTGATTAGATTTGGTATTCAGAAGTTATCGTGTTACGGACAGAGCAATGCCCATCCCCTTGAGTGCCAGGCTTTGCAAGCTTGGCCAATAATCCGAGGGCCAATTCGAGTTGCAGCAACATTTCAGGCAGGCTTCACACATACATGCGCACACACATTACATACATGCATGTGCATTCTTCCAACATTTTGCATTGTTTGAGATTCATTTTTAAACCCTGTGTATCTTATGCACAAACTTAGAGCAAGGGCTCTAGCTGCTAGTGGCCAAACCGGACAGTCTCTACGCAAAAGAATAAATGGACACAAATTTGACATCAGGAATCATAACATTCAAAAACCAGTAGGACAACACTTCAGCCTCTGTGGCCACTCAGTAAAAGATCTAAGGGTGGCAATTTTGCAGCAGAAAAGCTTCAAAAACAGACTCCAACGAGAAACTGCTGAGCTTGAATTAATATGCAAACTAGACACCATTAACTTGGGTTCGAATAGAGACTGGGAGTGGCTGGGTCATTACACATATTGAATCTATTTCCTTAAGTTAAGTATCCTCAAACCTTCTTGTCAACTGTCTAAATGGGCCATCTTGATTATCACTACAAAAGTTTTTTTCTCCTGCTGATAATAGCTCATCTTAACTAATTAGCCTCTTACAGTTTGTATGGTAACTTCAAACTTATCTGTACATATCCTACTATATGTTCCATTCTATGCATCCGATGAAGTGGGCTGTAGCCCATGAAAGCTTATGCTCTAATAAATTTGTTAGTCTCTAAGGTGCCACAAGTCCTCCTGTTCTTTTTGCGGATACAGATTAACACGGCTGCTATTCTGAAACCTGTGAATAACTTGGATTTTAGCTGGTTTGGATTAGTGCTACTTTTTAGGGGGGGGCTACCTGCTGGGCTTATGTGGACTAAAGTCTGAGTATTACCTTAATTCACAAAAATCTTGCATAAGCATACAGCTATTCATATAAAAGGGGGGCAGAATAAGTGACATGCACATTTATAAATTGTTTCCTTTCTTCCTAATGTTACATTTCAAACATATAGAATTTGTCATCACCTTGACTTAGCCTGGGTAGCCTTTTGTTTCACCTGAAGCCCTCATACCGCCGTCCTGACTGTTGTCTGCTAGGAGTTAGATTACTGCAATGTGCACCACATGGCATAATCATTCAGACCTACATTTTCAGAAGAGATTCATGATTGTAGGTGCCTCAGTTTGTGGGCATCCAACCTGAAACACTTTAAAGGGGTCTGATTTTCAGAATGAGCTGAGTGCCAGCCCCGTGGATATCAGGGCTGGTTAAGGTGCCTCAGTTTGACACCCAAAAACGGAGGCACCAGGATCCCTAATCACTTTTGAAAATTTAATTGTCAGAAATTGCAGCTGAGTAAGGACCTTAAGCTTTGGTCAATTCTTAAAAATAACTTTTACTATAGCTTGTTTTTCATAGCCCATACAATGTGTATAGAAATGTATTGTGCTGCCAGAATCCTTTAAATGGCTGCTTATATCGTGGAAGAATTGGTACCACATTTTTTAAAACCTTCATTAGTGTAGATCTTGGGTATATTTAGGAGATCCTCTTTAAGGTTCATCGTGATGAGTTTGGGCTCACCAAACTCATCCATTAGGGATCACATTGCTGTGGTGAGTCCTAGGATGTACATATCACTCCTCCTGACCATCTTGTGTCTATCTTTATCCACTGCTTCCCACTTTAATAAAGACCTAAGAATAATTTTTTTTCATAGCCCTTTCTTAGAAAGTCAGCTATCGGCCCCTTATTTATTACCTCAATTGGATTCTATTTGCATAAATTAAGAAGATGGGATTTTTAAAAATGCATTTTATAATATTTTTAATTACACTGTTTCATATTTTTATGCTGTGCAGCTTTGATGTAGATTGCCAGAGTGGGTTATGGAAATCTGCACTGGTGCTGTCTGGTCTATACCTCTTTATGGTCTATACCACAGACCTGTCAATCCAGTGCCTTTTACTAAATTCACACACACACACACACACACACACACACGTTTTAGAACAACAGAAACCAAGCAGCCTGTGTTTTGAGTTATAGAAGCAGAAGAAACCCACCTGAAACTGGTTAACTTACATGCAACTTGCATCCTCCTTAGGTTAAAAGGGCCACTTCATTTTAAAATAATGTAATAAAAACACTGCTGTCAAGCTGAGACCTTGATTGCCAAGGCTTACCCTAGAATGTTGTTTTATAGCCAAGTGATAAATCCCTAAAAGCTGGGGTTGATAGTTGGAATATGGACTCTCTCTTTTTCAGTGAGTCCTGCTCTAAGGTAGCCCTTAAACAGAATGTCTCAAAGCAAGGAAAGGATGACGGCATATCAGTTATACAGCTACATTTGGTCATATGCTGCAAGCAACACGTTAATTTATTTATTTACTTATGTGTATTAACCCCCAGGGTTTGTATGTTCTCAGCCTCACTTCGATTCTCTTAAAAAAGACATGATTTCAGAAATCCTTAGCCATTGCTACACTGATCAGGCCTTTGGTTTAGGCAACACACAAAATCTATAAAGACTAATTTTTTGATAAAACAAATTGCTAAAGACAAATTGACATTATTGTTTGAAGTTCATGGCATTTCTGCTAGTTTAGTAACATAGAAATGGAACGGGGGCCTGGATTTGTGTGGAAGACCTTGCGCAAAGTTCTAACCCTTAACACATTTTATGCTCTCTCTCTCTGGCTTATATACAGGAAATGTAATATGGTTTTGATTAATTTCTGATTTCAGTAAGTGCAACTCAATTACTGGTATTTTGTGCTGTTGCTACGTTTGGACAATAATTCAAGATGACTGTTCTATTTGTTTTATTGATGAAATAATCAAAGATAGTATCTAAAAAGATCACACAAAGATAAAGCATTCCTACTGTACAGCTAAATCTCCACTTGGTTCTCTATATAAAGACTTTAAAAACATTAAGGGCCAAATATGAGGAAGTTTGGCTTGAGTACGGATGAGGGTAGAGGAAGAGAAATCAAGACTCCTGGGATCCATTCCTGGCTCTGATAGACTACCACTAATTTACTGTGTGACCTTGACTAAGTCACTTAACCTTTCCGTGGCTCACGTTAGCTAACCATCTGTAAAATGGGGATTAAAATACCTACCTCACAGGGATTCTGAGAGACTTAATCCATGTTTTCAGAATGCTCTGAAATCCCCAGATGAAAGGTGTTAAAAAAATTATGATTATTCTCCATTTTTAAAAGATAGAAGCTGCTATCTGAATGCAGAAAACATCCATGAATCAAAGAATCCACATTTGCACCCACTAAACTGCTTTTTGTCTGTTCATCTTAGTTAGTTTGTCAGAGTAGTTTATCTGTTTGAGATGAGGATTCTCAGTGGTCTTTGAATGTAGCCCCAATAGGCTTGCCAACTTTCTAATTGAACAATCCTTGCCTTGCCCCTGCCCTGAGGCCCCGCCCCTTCTCTGAGGCCATGGCCCCGCTCACTCCATGGCCCCTCCCTCTGTCGCTCGCTATCCCCCACCCTCACTCACTCCCTCATTTTCACCAGGGAGGGGAAGGTGGTTGGGGTGCAGGAGAGGGTGAGGGCTTTGGCTAGGGGATGTGGACTCTGGGGTGGATCCAGGGATGAGGTGCTTGGGGTGCAGGAGGGGGTAGGAGGGGGTGGGTCTGAGGGGGTTGGGGTGTGGGATGGGGTATGGGCTCCGGGTTGCGGGTTCAGGCTCCGGGGTGGGGGCCAGAAATGAGGAGTTCAGGGTGCGGGAGGGGGATCTGGGCTGGGGATGAGAGAGTTGGTGTGCAGGAGGGGGATCCGGGCTGGGGCTGAGGGGTTCGGAGTGCAGGAGGGGGTTCCGAGCTGGGGCAGAGGGTTGGGGCGTAGGAGGGGGTGTGGGCTCCGAGACAGAGTTTGGGTGTGGGAGGGGATTCAGGGCTCAGAGATGGGGACTGGGGCTCAGGACCGGGTGAGGAGTGCGGGCTCTGGGCGGCACTTACCTCGAGTGGTTCCCCGCAAGTGGCAACATGTCCCTTGCCTCCTAGGTGAAGGTACAGCCAGGCAGCTCTGCAGTCTGCCTCTGCCCTCAGGCACCTCCCCTGCAGCTCCCATTGGCTGTGAGTCCTGGACAATGGGGGCTGCAGAGCCAGCCCTTGGGGCGGGGGCAGTGCACAGAGCCCCTGTGTCCGTCCCTTTGTCTAGGAGCCGAGGGACATGTCACTGCTTGTCACAGGGAGCAGTCTCAGTCCTTGTTGGGTTGTAAATCTTGAGAAGATTATGGATGGGAGAAGCTGTTCAAGTAGGCGCTTTATGTGGTGATCCAGGATTAATTGTATGCAACTGTGCAGGACCCAAGAACAACAAGCTCAGTAGAAGCACTTTTTTCTGAAATTACATTTCTGAACAGCACACTTAGAAATATGAATAGAAGTTCAATAGTAATGGGAAACCTCACCACTCAGTCCAGACTCACTTGCTGTCTTGAAGACAATAATTAGAAACCCTTAGCATGTGGCGATGAAATAAATACAGGATAGTTATAGCTTCATGGCCATATTGTTCTGTATTCATGGTTCTGAAATTAGAGCTCTGGGCCAGATGCTTCTTTGCCTTGCCCCTGGTGCAGCCATTTACCTTAGTGCACAGAGGATGCAATAGTCTAACATTCTGATTTACTACGGTTTTGACTACAGAAAGCTTAAGACAACAGAGAATCTGGCTGGATAAAGTGTGGATGCATAAGGGGATTAGAGTGGAAACAATCTCTCTCAATTTATGCTCCCATGCAGAAGCTGGTTATAACCGCAATCCTTACATTCTCACCTTACATGACTATGCTCCCCTGTGCATCTGGGAACTGCCAGTGCTCCTAACTGAATGGTAGCTATAACGCCACCATACAGTCCTCCACTTGATCAAAAGGTATGCCTAGCTAAGTCTGTAATTTTTATAGTCAAAATACAATCTGTGGCATCTCGAGGAATAAAAAGGAGAAGAAAACAGCAGAGTAGGTTAGTATTGATCATGTCATGTGTTCTTTCCTCAGAATGTAGGGCTATCTCTATGAGTCTCTAAGGCTGTCTCGTTGAACTTCCATGAGTTATTCAATTTTTGAATCAAAAGTTTTATCTTGCTCAGTAAAGTCTAATCGAATATTCAAATGGTAATACAAGATTCAATGATTAGTATGACAGGAAATGATGCTGAAAAGGATGTGGAGAAATTACTAAAAACTAAGCGCAAAGCCCACTTAAGTACTGGACAGTCTGTATCTCACTGCCTGTCACTGAGACCAATTTGTAACACTAGTAATTTGGGGTTCTCTGAATTTGAGGGAGACCGTGATCCTTGCCTCAAATGTACTTTGCTTCCAAATGTAAGGTTTAATGCACATTTTTCCTTTCTTTTGTGGATATTGTGAGCTGGTGGACTCTTCAGACACTGGGACAAGGGTTATATCTCCCTGGCTGAGGCACGTGCAAGTGGAAAGACGTATTAGTCATGTAGCTCCTAACCTATGAGGCTGGAATGGTGGTTGCAGTTCAACCCTTGAGTTTGTAAGAGGGGGATCCAAGTCACAGTTTCCACCCCTGCTCATCTTCATGTATCCCTCCCTTGTCATGCAATGGCAGCTTGCAGGATACAAGATTTTCAAAAATAGGAACGTAAAATTAGTCCTCTAAAATCCATATTTTAAACACCTACTTTTCAAAAATGCTAAGCATTGACTTCACTGGGAAGTCAAGTTGCTGGGAGTTGAGCAACTCACAGGAAGTTTTTAGCTATTTGCAAGATAAGGAGTTGGAAGTGCTGGGAATGGGAATTTGCCAGCTGAGCCTTGTTGGGACAGCACCCACCATCTCTGCGGTAGGGCCTCACTTTTGGTGTTCCTGTGACATACTGAGCAAGGAGGGGATTTTCTGTAGAAAATCCAGTTTGTCTCTATCCTCCTCCACTTGGGCTCCCACAGCTGCAGGAAAAAGCTCACTTCATTTTCATTTTCTTTGGCCAGCCTCTTCAGCAGGCAGCACCTCACGTAGAATTCCACCTCCTTCCAGACTCCCACTGTCTCCTCCTGACAGAACTGCTTTGCTATGGCAGTACACGGGACTTGTCCAGCTACACCTCATGCACTCTGCTGGAAATTTACTTGCCCCTTTCCAGGAAAGCCACATTTCAAAACTGAAATATAGTTTTTTGTTTTCTCTGTACTTTGAACAACACTTTCCTGTGGAAGATTATGGTGGTTCCTGGGTTTTACTTGAAACACCAAACACTCCCAACAGTGATCTTGTATTTATCCTTCTACCTTCTATTCTAGTCTATATAGCTTCTTATACTGCCCTCATTATCATGATCTCTGAGTGCCTTTCAGCTGTGCATTAAGCAACACGACTAACATATGTCAGGTGTGGTTTGTTCCCTCTCTCAGTCTCCCCCCAGGGGAAGAATTGTGCGTGCCGTGTTCTGGTTTTTTAAACGTACACACTGCTGGGTGTTTGTTAGAAAGGGCAAGGCTGAAGAAGTGTGTCCTGCGAGTGGAAGGTGGTCAGGTTTTGGATGGACTTTAGCACCTGTGGGAATTTGTCTCACTTGCATATGGACCTCCATCAGTCTGCAATATGGACATTTCCCAGGAGAGAGATAGGAAGAAGAGCAAGCGAGTGTGTGTGTGTTTGGTCTAAGCCATTTGCCAACTGTCCTTCCTCCCCAGATACTTTAACGGAAAACAAATTTGGCTTGTTTACCAAATACTTGAAACAAGACGCTCATTGAAATGAATGGTTCATTGGGTTATATAAATGTAGAAACAAAGACATATACCTAGACAAATGAATAATCACAAGGCAGAGTTGTACATTACAAACAGCATTAAAGAAGCTGCCTTAGATAGGTCTCACACAGCATTAGCTTTCATGTGGAAGCACTGAAATCATAATGAGCAATGAAAAATATTTGAGAACAACTGAAGACTGTATGAAAAATGAAATAGTGGAATTCAGTGGTCCATCTTTCAAAATTCCCGGTACCCCAAAGATCCACATTGTTTTGTGTAAAAGCAGTCAGATGCTTTTTATTTATTTATTTATTTATTTTGCCTTTTAATACTTTACTGCAGGTTTAATTGCAGCAATATTTCAATGCCAAAGAGAGTAATTTGCAGCTTGAATACAGCATTAGATCAGCAATACCCTACATTTTAAAACCTCAGTATAAAAATAAGCATTTGGTACTAGTACTAGTAGAATTCTCATTTCCTGTTCAACTTTCAAAGAAATTGAAGTTAAATGTCTATATTAACGTTTATAAAATTTTAGGAGTGATTCCCTTATTACATAATTAGCCTAAGCACTCTGAATATCTGTATATCTGCCGATTAGAGACATTACTCAGAACATGCCCTGGAACAGCTGCATTCCTAGGCAGAAGAAGATAGTAATGTGGCCCTGGGGGAGAGCTTTCCATTTTGTCAGAATAAAGCATTATTGGAATACAGTTATTACAATTCAAAATTGTTCACTTTAGGGGAAAAAATAGAAAAAGTGCCCTGTTAATAAAAAAACCCTTTCCTAATAGCTCTAAATTCATTCTTTAAAATTCTCTGCAGTTAGGAATGCAAGTAGCCAGAGGATTTTAGACACAATGTACAATGAAGAGGAACAAGTAGACATTCTGACTGCATACAGCTTTCTAAAACTGATCACATGGATAGCAGGTGACAATAGATGTCACAGTGTGACTGCTTAGCATTGTGAGTCAATTGATATAGCGTGAGCCAACATTAAATTAATTTAAAAGTAACAGCATGAAGTGTCTGTCCGCGTGGTCAAATGGCCTTACTGCATACATGATAAGGTTAACAAGTTGTAGAATTTCATAAAAACAGACACAGAAAATGTGTGGTGAGATTGGACTAGTTGGGTTTTAGTTCTAAGTCATCTAAGTCTAAGAGGCTGATCACTTCACAACAGTTATAATCATATGCTTCCCACCTCCTCCCCTTGCCCCCGATCCTTAGCCATCTGTGTTGAGGTGCAGGTCAACCTTCTGGAAAGATCAGATCAGCAACTCAGGAAGAAGCAAGAATTTGTACACAAAAAGCAAAAATTCTGTTTTTGTAAACACTAAAGAAAACAAACAAACAAAAATCAAAATCCAAAACACAGCAAATAAATAAATACAAATGAAATCCGCATTTCCCCCTGATATCAGTATTTCTGTTCCAAGCTTCCCCCTTGAATACTTCTTGACTTACACTGATCAACAGCCCTTACTCACATGAGCATATTTTGACCACATAGGGTTTATATATATAGCAGGTATCCCATGAGGCTTTACTTTTTTAAAGATACAGTGTTACGTTCTTATTATTGGCTGCTGCATATACTGTTATAAGAACACTACCATTGTAAAAAGGAGGTTTACCTACCACCTTAGAGAAAAAAAAAATAGAAGAAGAGTTATCTGGCCTATAGAGAGACATTTATAGAAGGCGAATGGTGGGCACTTGTGTTACCACTTTGACTTATGATACAAACCCCTTAACAGTGTGTGTTCCTAAACAACCCCTTTCTCGCCTCTAAGAAAAGACATGAAAGAGACCTTGTGATGGATTAGTATAAGTCTGAATGTGTCTACATCAGTCTGAAATCTTCATTTTATTCTGTGAACGCCATTTTGATTATAAACCGTACTGTACTCTTCACTTTTGCACTGTAGCCTCCATCTTGACCTGGGACACTCAAGAGATGATAAGTGAATTTCTTACATCTATCAGAGGGGCTAACAATGGGAAAGCCATTTATAGTCCTCCACTTTGATGGTCCTCCATTCAAAAAGGTCTACCCTAGAACAATAGTTGGGCTCCAATCCACAGGAAAACATTTTTCTCCAGTCACTCTAAGTGGAAGGGTATGGGGGCTTGATCTAAGCAACTGATCACCTGAGAAGGGTTCTGAAGTTGTTCAGGAAGTTATCTGATGGAGGAAGCCAGAACTCTATTTAAGGGCCAGATCTTCTTGAGGTGTGTCTCTCTCTGGCCATCCAGCAACACAAACAAGAAGACTGAGTGAGAGAAGAAGGGTGCAGGAGGTTTTGGGCTCCTGAAAGGACACTAACCAAAACTCAAAAAGTTCTTACTGTAATGAGGAGACTGGAGGGAAGGGTTTTGTGTCTGGTGTGTGTTATGTTTGCCTAGATCTGTAATGTTTCTGATTTGTCTATGAGTAAAGTGTGTGTGGTTTAGAAGTTTATTTGCAAAGTGTATGCAGTCCCTTATTTAAACTCTCATGATGAGGTCTCAGAAAGGTTAAATAATAAACTGGAGTGCCCTCAAGAGTGGAGCTCTGGGTAGGGAATATTTAAACTACTGGGGAGTGTTGGGAGTCAGAACTACACTTGGGGTTTAGGGCAGCTGGGCTATGATGTCCCACACCCCAATCATAGGGGAATTAGACAGGTATCTGTTCCCCAGGACTGTGTCAGAGAGGCTGGACTAAGAGGTAGTGTTTGGATGCTGCCTAGGCCCAGTAGGCCTAAAAGCATATAGGATCCAAAGGTTATGTCCCATATAGCAGCCTGGTGTCTGATCATTCTATGAGCTCCCCTTCCTGGGATCCTCAAAAGGTAGAGTGGCCATCACTTCTGTCATGAATGTGTTGGTGCTTAGACCAAAGTTTATTACCTAGATATCCCTGAACGTTTACTTTCTTCTATAACTAGCAAATATAACCCATCATCCTTCATGCTACCTGCTTCATGTGTCTTGGTGACCCACTGAGAAAAGCTCATCCTGATATTTCAAAGGCTTCTCCATAAAGCCAGTTAATAAGACTCATCAGATTCATTTGACCCAGGCCCATAACTTTCTGAACAATCTTGGTAGGACTGAAAATTGTATAGGTTGTCCTGGCAAAAAAACAACAACCCTCTTCAGGCTACTGCATTCCTCTCATCCCTCTCTGCTTTAGCTGAACAAGCAAGATAGAGGAAAGAAGGAATATACTTTTCTATAGGAGGACTTCATTGTCTTGGTTGGATTCTCCAATCCATTAAGCCCACTTTGTGCCATCCAAATAGTACAAAGAGGCCTCAAACCAGCCAGAGGCAGCAACTGGTGAATTGTCCTGTGACGGGGAACTCTCTGCTGTCAGAAATCTTGTGGAGGTGGCTCCACCTCCTCATGTACCAGCCACCTGCCACCCCAATGAAAGGGGAAAGAGGGCATGTAGAAGGTGTGGGAAGACATGGGCAGGACAGGGATGGGACGGGTCTGGTGAAGTGAAGTTGAGCTTGCCTAATTCCAATTCCTCCACTGGTGGAAGTTCCCTGAGCGACTTTATGCTGGCGGCAAAAGCTAGGGTTGCCCTGATGCAGCATGGCCCTGAATCAAGAAGCCTCAATTGGTATCCTGCAGCTCCTTTCACTTCTTCTGAGTACAGCTTGGATGAAGTGAAGAATCAATGCTCTTATGTATCTGCGGCATTTCTATAGTGCCCATCACAGTACTATCTCACAGTAGCATCTAAGCACTTACATATGAGATTATGGAACTTCTCAATAGTATGTAAAATAAGGAAACTAAAGTATTTTTGGATTATCTCTGAGGCTTGAAAATTTTTTACACGTGAACAATATTAGAGAAACCTGAAAATTGTTCTAAAGCACCCAGAGTTTTGGTCTCTGACCTCCAACCATCTTCAGGGGAAATTAGAAATTGTAGAAATTAGATAAGTTGTAATCATTGCCACTCCTCACTGTAACCATGTGTGTATCTCCATGCTCCCTATTTTGCCAAACATTTCTGACTTGAAATTCAAAATCTGACTCAGAAGCTTGCTGGGCTAGGAAAAAACTGAAGCCCCAAAGATCAGGATTTCTCCCCCCCCCCCAACATCTATGCAGTTTTAGAGGTGAGGTTTGACTCATTGTAAAATAAGGACTGTCCACAATATCCAAACCTCCATGCCCCCCAAATTGAGGGATTTTGAAATCTCAGATTTTGATTTAGGTCTGTCTCTAAAAACAATGTTATTTGTACTCATGTAGTAGTGGTGAGACCATCGCATAATTCATATATCATGATTATTTAGCCCTTACCAGACTCTGCTTCTGCCTGCACAAGGAGGGGGAACCAGAGGTGCTCAGTATTCAGTGTCATAATTCAGTGAGCCTTTTGGAGAGGGTTGGGGGTTTATTACTGTAGCTCAGTCTTAAAATGACTAATTATTCCCTCAGTTTTGGGTAAATCATGGATGTGCCTGGGAAACAGTTTGCTGGATTGGGCACACTGCAGGGCAGAAGTAGCATGAAGAGATTTTCTGCCCTCATCTGAGGAAAGTTTGCCAGTACATTAACAAAAGTCGTGTGAATATATCAGGAGCCATGGATCTATTACCATCCCCTCCCCTGGCCTGTCTATACCAGGTAGAACAGTCATACAGTATCTGAATCAGGCACCTCCCTGTCCTGTTGCCAGACTGCTTTATCAATATATTTTCTTCTTTTTAACTCTTTCACCGGCACTCCTGGTTTGAATCCTCCACTATCTATGGGATTCACCGGTTGGCCTGGTTGCTACTACATGGTCCATCCCTTCAAAATTAAGTCCTTCAAATGATTGTAATTAACCTTAATAGACTATTTTGTCTTGGCCCTACTTGGCAGGCTACAAGGTAATTGGATCATCTAATACCTCTTCTGATTGCATTCAAATTGGTATGGATACTCTGCTCATGTCAGAAGGAGAGCAAGTCCTTGGTCTCTCCCTCAAACTAGGTATAGCTTCTCCATGGTAGATATGATGATCAATGGCATAAGTGCTATGTCCAGCAAAAGAGGCAACAGGCATTTCAGACTAACCCATGGCTTCCAGGTGATATAGGCAGGGAAGCCTTCTGGGGTCGCTTATACATAAGGGAGAGACTCTTCAGAGGTCAGACTCACAGAAAAGTATATTGTGTCTAACTGCACTGCGGTGAGTGGGGGAACAGATTAGATTTATAGTGGCATGATTAAGTGTCCCAATGACACTGCAAAATGTCTAAAAAGTTATCGACATTGAATAATATCTCAAGCCAGTTAAAGAACCAGACCATGTGCCTGACTAGGCCACTAGCAGGGGCGGTACATAGTTAAGATTCACCAGTTATTAAATGATTATTAACCATGTGCTGTACAGACATGAAACTTTGTTTAGCGAACCATTTAGGGACATGGTAAAATGTTGCTTATGTCAGACTTTTGTTGTGTTACAGTAGTTTTGGTTTGCATTGATAACTTGCTGCCATATTCTAGGGGCTCATAAATGTATGTGTATGCAGACTAGGATACAGCCAGTCAGATTGCTTCTGCATTTTCCGGGCAACTAAAAATGCACAAGTAAGTTTTGGCTGTGAAAATGCTTTCTTTATAAGCATCCAGATGGTAGGGATGAAGACTGAATTTCCATCATTGCACGGTCAGTTGGATAAAGAAATATTTACTACACTCAAGAAACTAGGACGGGTGGGATAGAATTCTGGGTAGGGTTCTCAAAGCCAGTAGGAAGTTACGCTCCTGTCACTAATTAATTGGGACTGTAAACTGCTGGCAAAAATTCTAGCAGACAGGCTGCAGGATACGATCTGTAAGATTATTAGCCCAAACCAAGGAAACTTTGTAAATGAATGACTACGAATTGAGAACTACAGTGAAAATACTGAATATTATCTAAAAAGCTAGTGGCATGCAGGAACCTTGGCAGCCTTCGCAATCAAAGATAAAAAGACCATTGACAAAATAAATGTGGGATTTCTTACATGCCACTGTAGACATCTCAGGAGTAAAGTCAGGCATTTTAAAGTTGGTAAAACTTTTATACAGAGCCACAGAAGAAATCAGATTTTACAAGCAACCTCCTGTCAGGAAGATTTGCAACTGAGAGGGAAGCATATCAGGTTTACGTGCAGTAGCCTGATTTTTTTTCAATCATTGGTTTTAATATTTTCTGAAGAACTGAAGAACTGTAATGTTATCACACAAATGTACATGCAATATAATTGTCAACAATTACAGTATGACACTTGGTATTCATGCAAGTAACTTACAATAAGTAACACAAGCACCCCTGGTTCAATGAAAATAATTAATTACATACTAAGCGTGAAGGAAGTGTGGGTATTATACATGGATTTGCATCTCACATTATCATGTTTGTCAGAAAGTCTTAGTGACTTTATTCTCCAAATTTTTTATTCTGAGTTTCCTTTTCACTTGCATTTGCAGCGCCTCCATAGATTTAACATTACAAATATTCAAGGCAAAAATGGCATATAGAAAAGAAGAGACTACTTGCGATGGGCACCAGGTCACCAAATAAGACATCAGAAAGGCATGCCTGTGGTAAATTTCAAGGGAGAATGAATCAAATGAAACATATATGCAGGCAATTTGCTGCTCACAGCTGTGGACTCAAAAAAAAAAAAAAAAAGGAATCTGTGCCCCATCTTCTAACCCTAGACCACTGGACTGGGTTCACTACAAATATTGCAACATCAGAGGGGGAAAAAATGCTACAGAACACTAGATCTTCCAAGGAGCAGGTCAGTGGCTTAGGGTTTGCTTAGATAGAAAATAGTTTTAAGTACTTGGCCCCAGTCCAGCAAAGCACTGAAATATGTGCGTAACTTTCACTGAAGTATCCTGTAAGGAGAAGTCAATAGGACTACTCCCATGTTTAAAGTTAAGCACATGCTCAATTCCCTTGCTGTATCAGCACCATAGGGATTAAACTCCACCCAGAGGTTGTCAAAATAAGGGGGTTTAATGTCTTCCCTCTGTTGAATACGCTTCTCTTGTCAATCAGGGAAAAAAAAGATACACATTTTCACTGTATCTTTCTAAGTGTATTATTTTTATCATCAGCAGTACCATCCGGGATTAGTCTGTCCATCTAGGTTCTTATATAGCCCTCATCATAGTATTTGTGTCACAGCAAAGAATATAACACAAAGTTCATTTGTTTTGGTTGACATGGCAAGAAGTCTGTGGCTGGCAAGTGGTGGTGGTATCGAGGGGACTGAAATAGACGGAATTTTTATTTTTCTCAAATGTAGGGAAGTATTTCCTGGTAATAAATGTTATGTTCCCTATCAAATGAGCTACAAAGGGTAAATATCATGTCAAGGACAGATGGCACCAGATAGAACAATTACAGTTCTAAGACAAAAGGATCCATCCACTCATTCTGGGCTTAGAGTCACTCTCCAAGGTGAAATGGTTGCCAGTCAAACACACTTTGGTTGTAAACAGAAAAATGAGGAAGTAAAAGATTATTAGAAGCAATTTTAATTACTACTTTCTAATTCACTGAGATATCCTGCAGCTATTTAGTATCTGGGAATATACTACAAATTTGGTATGTGCAGTTCAAATTCAAGCTCCTTTCCTCTGCCTTAAGTCCCTGCATAAAGCTGTCACTCCCTAATTATCCACCCTTGTCTCTTTTGACATCACCTCATATCCTCACTACTCCCCCACTGATGCCAACCTTGACACAGTGTTTGCCTGCTTCTCCTACAAATGTCCTAGTGCTTTCTTCTACTCTATCCTTACTTGTGGAATACCCTCCCTGACTTGGTCTGATGGATTCTCCATCACCTGAAGTCTTTAAATCAAGACTAGTTGTCTTTCTAAAGAGATGCTCTAGCTCAACTAAAAGTTATGGGCTAACTGTAGGAATTACTAGGTGAAATTCTATGGCCTGTGTTAGCTAGGAGGTCAGAGAAGATTATCATGATGGTCCCCTTCTGGCCTTAAAATTATGAATCTGTGAAAGAATGTCTAGCTGCAAATAAATCCAGGCAAGACTGAGTTATGTTAGAGCAGTGGCTCTCAACCTTTTCAGACTACTGTACCCCTTTCAGGGGTCTGATTTGTCTTGCGTACCCCTAAGTTTCATCTCACTTAAAAACTACTTGCTTACAAAATCAGACATAAAAATACAAAAGTCTCACAGCACACTATTACTGAAAAATTGCTTACTTTCTCATTTTTATAATAAATTAATTGGAATATAAATATACTACTTACATTTCAGTGTACAGTATATAGAGCAATATAAACAAGTCATTGTCTGTATGAAATTTTAGTTTGTATGAACTTTACTAGTGCTTTTTAAGTAGCTTGTTGTAAAACTAGGCAAATATCTAGATGAATTGATGTACCCCCGGAAGACCTCTGAGTACCCCCAGGGTACATGTACCCCTGGTTGAGAACTATGTATTCGAGGAAAGAGAGACTGTGGTGATGTACATTTTAAAGATAGCTAATCAGCTAACATTCTGGCAAAATCCAAAAAATACTGTCAATGCAGAGTTCAATGAACCATACTTAAAAGTAAAAGAAAAGTTCAACAAGCTATTAGAATGGCTGAAAGTAGCAACCAAAAGTGGAACATCATAGTAGTTGGATGCTAGGTTTGGTTTTTGAAAAAAATAGTTGCAAAACTGAGGTGAAGGAATAGAACTTTACTAGCCATGGAAGTATTCAATACCAAAGTTGCCTTCAGAATCTGAATGGCTACACTTGTTAACTGATACAAAGTAAAAGGAGAAATGTTTATAACGGACATACATAATATAGAACATTTCTTCTTGTGTGCTAGCCAAAAGGGAATTGGCTTCTCCTGCAGCTGATTGTTCAGGCACCACCTTATTGTTTTGGGCACCTGCAGTGTTTGAAGGATTTTCTGTCTCTCTCCTTTATTAGCCACACATACACTCATTTAGTGTAGTGAGATATAGAAATGATTTTTTTTTTAATTTCACAAATTAACACATTTTCTAAGCAATGAACTTGCCCTGCTTAAGTTTATGGCACATATTACAGTATTTCACTTCATTGTTGACTAGGCCTATCAGTTTCAGGGTTCTTAAAAGCAGTTAAAATAATGTTCATACTAGCAATAATTAGCAGACAGACTATATGAATAATCACACTCATTCCCACAAAGATTTCTTGTTTTCACAGACCAATCCATTACCTGCTTCAATGAACCGTCTTGTTGTTAATTTGCAGGGCTTTCACCCCTAGGTGATGGAAATACCTGCCCTCTTTCCAGTCTCCCATTAAGTATGGTTTTCAGTAATATGTATAATTCATGAGAAAAATTTGTTTGTCAAGCATTCCAGACAGGTCACTTAAATCCTAGATCAATTGATAATGTTCACACCAACATGGCCTGGCATGAAAATAGCTCTGATACGGACTTCACTCTTTCTTTCTTTCTTTTTTTTTTTTTAAAAAGAGACTTGGTTTTTAACTTTTAAAAATCTATCAGTATGACTTTAAAAAAAATTAAGTAGAACAAAGCTTTTTAGATTTTTTTTGTGACTCTGAATACATTATGTATTCATGACATACTGTGCTAAAGTCTAATAGTAAATACAAAGTGTTGTTATAAACGTAATTAGAACATTTAGGACTATATTCTGGCTTTTCCTGCAGTGGCAGACAGGAGGACAAGAAGGGAAGAAATTTCAGGGAACCTCTTTGCCTCCACGGACACCGGGCAGGATCCAGCCAGAATAGGGAAGCTAGCATTCTTGTTGTACTGATTGTTAGATGAAAACTTCCAACCTACATCACATTCCCACACCCCCAGAACAGAAAATTTCCCCCGGTGTAAGTCAAAGTCTCACAAGCAAAATCTAAATGTTGGCACCCTTCATAGCGAATCGAATGTTGAATGTTCTCTTCCCCCTGTAATTATTGGGGCTACTCAGTGCTGGAGTACACTAAACTCCTAAAGTGCCAAAAGTGTGCCAGGTGCAGCATGACTTGAAGGCAATGACTGTAGGCACTTCAGCAGCTAAGCCACATAGGTGCTAACCTTGGTGGCTCCCAGCTACCACTCAGGCATATGGCTAAGTGAAAGGGTATTTTACAAGGGCTAGCAGGAAAGCAAAAGTTTGCAAATATCCTAGGTACAGAGGCTCGAATAGTTAGAGTTCAAAATCAGCAATAGTGGTTCTCCTTTGGGCCTCTGGGGCAGTCCAACTGAGAGTCAGGGCTCTACAGGCCTGGTGCCTGGGATGCTCACTCCAGTCCAATTTCTATTCAAGCAAATAGGAGGTTGCAGTTTTCCAGGCCAGGCTCAGTTAGCATTTCTCATTGGGACCCTTCTGCACTGGCTCCCAGTCCAGCCACTGCTGCTCACCCATAAGACCCACACAGACTTGCAGCCAGCTGTAGTGTCCAGAAGTTACACCCTGTTCCTCACGCAGTTCCTGAAGGGAAGTAGGTCCTTTCTGCATCCTGCTTCTGGATAGCCATGCAGCTGCTGCTCCCACTGGGGGTCGAGGGGGAAGGACACTGACAGGAGCTGTTGTCCCCTGCTTAGCAGATCCATCACCCACCTTTTATGGTGAAAAGGTCCTATACTCTGTTACCCTGCACCTTGTGTAGCTATTGGTGGTAGTTTGGAGTGAGTGTAAAACACTATTAACTCAGAATGGTAGCATTTTATACCTACTTTGCACTGGCGTATATGATTGAACAACGTGTAAAGCAAGGGAGAATGAGGTCCAAAGCTTTAACTGACATGATTCTTAGTGTGTGTGTGTGTGGGGGGGTAATCCTGCCCCCACTGAAATCAATGGGAGTTTTGCCATGGACATCAGTGAAGCCAGAATTTCAAGGAGGGACCTGAATATGAGAGTACAGTGAGGAGGATTTGGCCCTTAATGAGCCAGTTCCTAG
Source organism: Chelonia mydas (assembly GCF_015237465.2). Classification (NCBI taxonomy): domain Eukaryota; kingdom Metazoa; phylum Chordata; order Testudines; family Cheloniidae; genus Chelonia; species Chelonia mydas. The sequence continues at coordinate 100,960,218 of NC_057850.1, read as the reverse complement.
AGTTTTGATGCTCATTAAGTAAGAAGGTTCCTGTTTATCTAAATTATTAACTTGTGAAGATTATGCACAATTTCAGAAACTATTATTTTCCTCAATCATAAAATACTTCATTTTCATACTTTATTTATTTTAGTCTTTCCTTTTATATTTAAAGCACCCATCTATTACTCTGAATCCCTGAAGTGTAAATACTGTACAATAAATATAATTAAAAATAGAAATATGTAAATGTGACATTTCAGTGCACAGGTGTAAATATATCAGTATGCTACAACCTAGCATTTTCTGCTCATAAACATTATTGCCTTATTGTTCTGTACTCACTGTGCTTAATTCTATAGTAATTATGATGTTGGTTCCTACATTCCTTAATGTAGAGAACTTTATACAAATATACTCGGAGACAGTATGGTGAAGCATATATAAATAACACTGGCTAACTTAATATTTTTAAAATAATGAGTCAATCAGTAGAGCTCTTGTACTGAAAACTGCTATATATATTGTACACTGGAACCTTAGGAACACACAACTCCTCTAAAAGCCTTGGCTGACCTCGGGCAAGTCACTTGCTCTTGCTTTGCCTTAGTTCCGCAGCTATAAAATGGAGATAATAAGAACATAAAAGCTGCCATACTGGGTCAGACCATGGTCAATTTTGCTCAATTTTCTGTCTCTGACAGTGGCTACACCAGAGCTTCAGAGGGAGCATACAGAACAAGGCAATTATGGCGTGATCCACTCCTGTCTTCAGCCCCTGGCTTCTGGTAATGAGAGGTTTAGGGTTACCCACAACATGGGATTGCATCCCTGACCATCTTGTCTAATAGCCATTTATGGAACTATACTCCATAAACTTACCCTGTTCTTTTTTAATCCAATTATACTTTTGGCCATCACAACATCCCATGGCAATGAGTTCCACAGGTCAACTGTGTGTTGTGTGAAAAAGTATTTCCTTTTGTTTGTATTAAACCTGCTGCCTATTAATTTCATTGGATGACCCCTGGTTTTTGTGTTGTGTGAAAGTGCAAATAACACTTCTCTGCTCACTTTTCCCACACCACTCATGATTTTATAGACTTCTATCATATCCCCCCCTTAGCTGTCTCTTCTTAGCTGAACAGCCTTAATCTTTTTAGTCTTGCCTCATATGGAAGCCATTCCATACCCTTGATCATCTTTGTTGCCTTTCTCTGAACCATTTCCAATACCCATTTTGAAATGGGGTGGGACACAGTATTCAAAGTGTGGGTGCACCATGGATTTCTACCATGGGTGTGACCCTATGAACACCCCAATGCCAGAGGGCAAGAGGCTCTCTGGTATCCAGCAGTGAGCCTTAGCTGGCCTGACCAGCTCAGTGTACCCTGATTTACTGCTTTCATAATCCATATCTAAAAGGTGTCATGCAGACGGTCAGATGTGAACTGGTAATGTGTTCGTCATTAATATTATTGTGTGGTGTAGGTACGGGTGATACAAGAAATATAAATATGTGCTGGTACTATATTCTTAAAATGTGTTTGGCAGGTAGGGTTTAATACAAAGACAACTTTATTGGATGGGGAGGGAAAAGAATGAATCTGGGAAAACCAATAATTAATAAATTAACAAATGCTATGAAATTAAAGTTCCATCCTCCAGGGTGTCTTAACCTCAGTCCTCCTCTGGCAGTGGTGAGTGGTCAATGTGTTTCAGCCACTTCCCTCTTTCCAGCTCCTCATTCACAATTTATTGTCCCAGGTTGATGAAGTCCAAAGATTCTGGCAAGTCAGTGCTGCATGGCCTGCTCTAGGTCTCTACCACCTAACCCAGCTATGGTGATTTCAGCTTTAATTGCTGGGTAGGGAGGCCCACACCAGAGTTCCTTAGGTAGGCTGCTGTTCTCTCCTATAGCTTCAGCTCACGCTATCGCTGCTCTGACTCAGCCACTACCCTGCCGCCACCTCAGCACCATTTGCTGTTTTGCAGCAGTCTCAGCTCAGCTCTTCCATGAGGGATCAGTTGTATCTAGGACCCTTAACAGAGTCCTCACAACCAGAAAGGCAATCCTAGCAGGGGGGAAAGAGCTCCCCCTCTTTCTACCTCCCCGTCTCCAGGTCCCTTATCCAGCTGTGCTGACTGCAGACACCATCAGGGTCAATAGCACCAAACTCAAACATTAACTGTATTTTAATCAAAATCTACCAAATTGTCCCATAACTGAAATGTACGTGAGGCCTGGCCCATTCGGTCAATTCCCCTTGCTGTCCAACAGATACCTCTGACAGCTCCCTCGCCAGTGGAGCCCCTGCCATCTGCAGTTCCTAAGCAGCTCTGGGAGGTTCTTCTTGCTATTCCCAAACAAGTGTCAACAGAGAGCTCCCTAGTCTCCAGGGCTTCAGCCCACATGACTTACATCTCTAAGTAGAACTGTTTCTAACTAAAACCATTTCCAATGTTCTCCATGTTTACCAAGGCATAGGGTAGATATATGACCAAAAGCCTGTGGGTCACATTCTCTAGCTGGTGTATCCTAACATTGTTCCATTGGTTTCAGGGGACTTTTGGCAACTTCTACCAGCTGAGCAATTGACCTAAATTTAAATTTTCTTTTTCCCCTTATGTTCTCCTGGTTGTTGAGAATACTGAAATCATTTACTTGTTTCTGGCTTGGGTTCTTTATTTTAACACACTTTTAGCTAAAAGATCATTTCGTTACCATAAACGTAGATCATGAAGTCTCTAACTGAGGGGAATGTGTGGGCTTAGAAACTCGATTTGTTTCTTGATATCTACACAAATCTGTCTGTGTGTGAAGTATCCTTTTCTTTATTACTCAGACAGCTCTTCAGGGAAGGGATTGTCTCTTTTCAGTGCCCAGAACCATTATTATTATTTGTATTATGGCAACACCTAGGAGCCCAGGCATGGATCAGGGCCCTCTTATTGTAGACACTGTACAAATGATTAACAAGCAGATGGTTCCTACCCCAAAGAGCTTCCAGTACTGTCTGGGTCCTTTGGGCACTACAATACTATAAATATTGACTACTACTGACAAGGTGTTCATTGCTTAGAGATGCAATAACATTATACATCTCACTGTATTCTTAGATTCCATCATCATAGTTACATGGAGCCAGATTGTGCTTGATCCTAGAGCAGTTGCACAGTGGAGTAAGGTGCAAGAAGTCTTTCTCCCTTCGTGTATCCTATGCAAGGAGAAAGTAAATTAATAGTCTCAGGCAAGCTCAGGGGTTGATTTCTCCTTGAACCCAAAGGGATGCATATTACACACAAGGGAGCAGCGAAACTGGGCCATGGCCCCAGTCCCCCTCACCTGAGACCACCCAGTATGTGCATGCTCCCCACGCACCAGGAAACAAAGAGAGAGAGATTGTGTCTCCTGAAGCATGATCCCTCCCTGAACTCTCATGGTGCATCGTGGCTCTGATCATCCCTAGCCTTGTCTGTGCCTATGCGGCAGAATCTGATCCTTTATGAGTATGCTGATTCCCCTTCTCTTTCTTTAATCACATTCTAAGAAACAGTGCAGGGAGCTGAACTTCTGAGTCATGCAAATGTTAAACATAAAATGTTTAGTTATATACCACAGAAAAGAGCACTCAGCCATGTGTGTGTATGTGTGTGTCTAAGTTAGACCTTGCTGCCCCAGTGAGGGCCCTTATCCAGCAAGGCAAAGGAGATTTACCCCAACTAAGGGCAGACTGTGTTTCCACAACAGAAACAAGGTGTAATAATGTTTTACAAATGAGAAATCTTTCCCTCTTTTCATCTGAAATACACACAAAAGATTGAGTATACATCCCTGTATTAACATGAGCAAATGAACAGACAGGCTTTAAAGGGCTTAATCTGACAATAAAATGCTCTGGTTAATTCCAAAATGGGTTTAACTGATTGATTTGCTGCACCTCCCCCCCCCTTTCCCCCCCCCCTCCCCCCGGCCCCGGAAATTACATCATCATGCATCATGACATCACTGTCCAGGATCACATTATATATTTGTAGGAGACAAACATTTTTAATCTTGGCCCATCTTAAATTGTTTCATTTGGTATAAAAAATCGTAGGTGTAAGAATTTTTAGACAAAAGTTAGCTCTGGATATGAGGATATGCTTCATTTTATATTTGAGCCTGAATACCCTTGAAAATGTTTTTTTCTCCTGAGCTGTCAGAGAAAAATATCAATCCTATTCGTAATAGGATCAGAATAAGTATAAAATACAAGCAACGACTCCTGTGTTCTACCACTTTTGAGCTGGAGTCCTTTGAAACCTTGCATTTCCCTATTATCCAAGAAGAGCTAATCAAACACTTGTTGGGCCCTTACAATCCAGACCAAATGTTAATACAGAATGTCTCATGTTCCCTACTTTGCTACCTCTCATTGGCTGACCCAGAAGACATTGACTATGGACCAAATTCAGACCAAAAGTACATGTTCAAGAGAGCTGTAACCTGCTTACATGAGGGCTGGATTTTGCCCCAAAATTCCAAGACAATTTACGTGATTAGATTTCAGCCACAGTCCACTTATTTGGCGAGAAAAAGGTGGAAATGTGGGCCTGGTCTACATTTAAAACTTATCTTGGCATATCTACATCAGTCATAAGTGTGACCCAGTGACATATCTATGCCAACAAAACTCCCAGGAGAGATGCATCTGTGGAGACAGAAGAGGGCTTCTGGTGGTAAAGCTAATGTTGTCTGGGGAGCTGGTGTTCCTATACCGGCAAGAAAAACTCATGGTAGTATACACTGCATGTATGCTGGGAGACACAGGCTCTGTCATGTAGACATAGCCTTGGAAGGTGATGAAATGACAGCTCCAGGAGTATGAACTACAGGGCGCTACACAAGAGCTTTGCTTGCTTTTATACTTTCCTTTAGGCTCCAGCTGTTCAAGACCCCAGTGAGGGAGTGAGCAATGGGTTATGCGGGAGCTGCGGAAAATATTCCTGACGTCTTAGGAGATAGTGTGAAATCTCTTCATAGAAGGTTTCATTTATTTATGTCAAACTTTTTGTTCTGGGCCCATAAATCCCCAAATAGGCCACCCAAGAAGTCAAAGTGTTGAGGTATAGGTACACTGTCCAGATACCAGACTCAGACTGGTGGGACAAGGGCACTCCCGGAGAATGGCTTTAAAGAATTTTTCTCCATCTGATCCTTATGAGGGGTCAGATTATGTATCTAAACACATCCAGATTCTGTATCAAAAATCTAATGACAAATATTAACCCCAGTGTGTAGCCCTCGTCTGACCTTACCAAAGATAATGAGGATCAGATATCTCAAAAAAGCCCAACTCATCTGGCTATTTGTCATTTCATATTATTCATGGTTCCATTGAGAATTGGCTCTTCTGGCTGTTATGCTTTGACTGGCTAACACCATGATGAAGTCCAGGTCTGTTGCTTGGCCTCAGGTTGGGCATTATCTGGCCCACCAGGTGACAGGTAATCTTGTGGAGAGGGAAGAATTTGTCATATACCAACAAATGTCTATTTTATAACAGAGAAAAACTAGTTGAAAAAAAAATAGTAGGGGAGAGAGAAAACAATTTTTGCTACCCCACTCTCCTACTCACTGTCCATTTCTCTCTCTCTCTCTCTCTCTCCTCTTGTGTCTTTTTTTTTTTTAATAAGCTCAGTTCTTTGGAGTAGGGACTGTCTTTGATGTGAAGTGCCTGGAACAACAAATCTCAGGCCCTCTTGAGGCCTCTAGGCACTGCTTGTAATATACATAATAAATAATATTTCCCTTCATGAATGGCTGTGAAGTAGTTTGAGATCCTTGCATGCTATTTAAGTTAATAGGCTTCTGCCTTAATTATTAGGCTTCTGCACCCTTGTTTTAAGCATGAAAAACTAGCCTTATTTAGAGTAACTAAAATTGTCCAGCTTTGCTAATATTACCATTTTGTGCTTGTGTGGTCATGTTCAAGGGTAAATGTACGGTATTTATATTGTGTGTGGGAGGGGTAACTGGGTGGAATATAACTTAGCCCAGCTCCTTTATGAACTTATTTTGGTAAAGCATATCATATCCTGATACAGAAAGTTGCTCATTAACCAGACTTGTGACTACAAGGTACTTTAATTGCTTTTATTAGGCTTTCTTTATAGCCAGAGGCCTTTTCTTTGTATTAATAAACATTACATTAATTTTCCATTGTTCCTGGCCTAAACATACCATGGGTCAAGCTAGAGTCTCATTGATCCCACTGGAGAACAAGACCAAACAAAAATGCCACGTCTCATCGGGAAGTGACGACAGCAGCTGGAGTTTTGCTTCCAAACTTCTATGTTTAACTTGACTTGTGAAGCTGTTTTCCTGTGTGAACCCATAGGCGTGATGCTTGTGCGAATGACTGAGGACAAACATCTTGCAGTTTTACTGACTATCAATGCATCATTCTTTGACAGACTATTAACAATCTGTTGACCTACGTAAAAATTGGAGTTTCAGGGAAAAAGAAAGCATCACATGTCTGCTTATCGATAAAATGCTCACGCTGCATAGATACATGAGTATATTGGATTGAGCTGCTCGTGGTTAACACATTCAAGAGCCAACTTATTGTCAATATCTGACCCAAAACCAATGATTCATGTTCCAAAGAAAATGCTGCTTTTATATTTTTCCAGCAGCCCAGTCTCCCACCACAGACCCGAGTTATTCCCCCAACTACTGCTCTACATCTGGGTGACATGAGAGATAATTGCAGGACGCTTACAGTCCTGATAAACTATGGTTTCCCCTGCTCTGCAGTCCTTTGAAGTTTCAGACAGTTTCATGATAATTGATAATCTAATCTCTTCCCAGCCTGTGTTTGGAGGGTTGTTTTTTTAAAGGCTGCTCTGAAACAGCAAGAAGGGGAAATATTACAGCATAAGTATTGATTGCTGCATGCAGAGGTCACTGTGTGGGGATTACACTTTTATCACAAGGTTCTTGTGAAAGGTGAAGTGTTGGCAAGATCCTAATAATAACTACAGAGTGCTAGTTAAATATGGGTAGGAGGGGTGGGGGGGATTAGGAAAACGATTTTTTATTCTTAGTACCTCAAGGGTATACATGGCAATTACTATTGTGGAGGCAATAAAGAAGTTGTTAATTACAGTTTTTATACCCATGTAGCCCAAAGTAGGAATGAAAGGACTAAAGGTTACAAAGTGGTCCTGAAGAAAAGAAAGAAAGAAAGAAAGAAAGAAAGAAAGAAAGAAAGAAAGAAAGAAAGATTTTTTTTTGTGTGGCTGGTGGTGTTTTTTCTCTGTAGTGGAACAAGATACTGCATTACAGGCAGTTTTGGCCTGATGAATGAAAACATGTATGAAATCTTGCTTAGAGAAATTAAACAGATCCACAGCCTATCATTTGCCTTATGTTCTGTAAGGAGTCACCATATTTTGGTTTTAATTAAAATTATCATCTGACAGCCTCTAGACTCACTAATACTGTCCTCTGGGACAAAGTTGTTGCATTATGACATCATATGAGATTTATTTTGTAATGTTGCCACACTGTAGTGTGTGTCAGCCCTAAATATGTTTTGGAATTGTTTTAATGTCCTATATGCTGTACAATGGTCTTGCCAAAAGCATGGGCTTTCCCTTGAAATACAGCCATGTGTACCAAATGTGCCTTGCAAGCAAGGTGTACAATGATAAACACAATTATATATATTTATACACACACACACACACACACACTATTTTATATATATAATTTAGCAGAGGTAATTTGTTTGAAAATACCCCTTTGTTGGGAAGGGCCAGAAGTTCTTTCCTTGGTGATAAGTGATATTCACAAGACTTTATAGTACTGTCCAATGTGTTAACTAAGGGGCATATAATTGTCTGTCACCTGACAAGGAGAAATACACACACACACACAAAAAACCCCCTCACACATACTTAATGAGCGCATAATTAAAGTCTTTTGAAATGATGCTGATTAAAACTCAACAGACCCATACAACTATGAGTTTAATTCAACTGTCTCGTAAAACACCTTCAGGATCGAGTGTTTAAAAAGGCAGTAGAAGGAATATACACACCAGTTTCTCACTACCAACATTTAGAAACACTGGGCTAAATACACAGATGTGTCAGATTAGAATTTAGTGCAGCTGGTGAGGGGGAGGTAACGACCCTAATACACCTTTCCTCCCCCGCCTTTTCTATCCTGAGTGGGAGCCAGTGCAAATTAGAGCACCCTAAAGACCGCTCTAACTTGCGCCAGATTATAATGCCATTACTCTGGGAAGGCTTGCCAGATTGCAATGCATTCTGACCCCAGCCTTTCCCATCCCAGCAAGATCTCTACACTTGGGAGTTGAGCCAGAAGGGGCTAGCATAGAACTGGCTACACTGGCTTTATATCAGCTGAGGATTTAGGCCATTATTTTCAGTATGGATGTTTACAAAATGTGATGTACGCTTTTTCTTTATGTTTATTTGCAAAAGCCGCATGCATCATCTCAAATCTAAGGCCAGATCTGTACTTAAAATTTTGCTGGTGTAGTAATATCAGCTATAATAATATCAGCATGATTTTAATGACATTTTTACAGAACCCTACCATAGATGCATTTCTACCAACATAAAAGTGCTTTTGGTGATCTAGAGAATTTGTTTGTGGAACTAGTATAAACTGCATCAGTCGAGGGCATTTGCTAGTATAAGCTGGTTCGGCTCTAGGCTTGGCACTATACCTAGATGAGGCCACAGTTTAATGGAGATTGGTACCCCTGGGGAAGCCATCACTGTAAATTTTCTTGGAAAGCAGATACAATTGGGAACTACTTCCCATTAGTTCCTCTTTCTGTGTTCTCTTCTTCCTCTCCTCTTCAGCATCCATCAGTTTGCTCTGCTACAGGAGATCAGTTGATTTGAGCTTTCATGTCCACTGTTTTTGCACCTCAAAATGAGCTTTTCTGAAAACAGCACTTCCAGCCTGTAATTGGGGAGAGGTGCTGATTTTGATAGAGTAAAGAACATTTATAATTCTTATCTATTGCAGGCTCATCCCAAAGGTTTCTAATCACCTCACCATGGTTTTCCTCCCCTCCGCTTTCAGTTTTGACATCATCTTGATTTCCCTTGCTGCTTCTTCCCACTGATTCCACCTTTGTTTTGTTCTTTCTTTCTTTCTTTCTTTCTTTCTTTCTTTCTTTCTTTCTTTCTTTCTTTCTTTCTTTCTTTCTTTCTTTCTTTCTTTCTTTCTGTTATTCTTCTGCTGGCTGCACCCTCTTAGGATTGTCAGCCATCCCAAATGACATGGCAGCCCTGATTTTAGTGGGCTGCTGACATGTTATATTGTGCAAGGACAGGTGGAAGAATGCAACAAATTCTTAAAATAGATGAGGGAAGAAATTTCTGCCTGTTGATGCAACATCATGGTACACCACGAGGTCACTTTTTTTGTAACACAGGATAATTTTCTCCTCTGCTGCACTGAACTCTCTCACCCGTCCTTCCTCTTGCTCACCTCTTTTCCCTCTGTGTAGTCTTCTACTGTCCCACCACACTTTTTCTTCTCTTCTTCCTCCCTCATCCCAGATCTAAAACATAGCTTTCATGCAAGGATAAACATAATAACAAAGTGGGCTTGCTGATTGACCCCTATTAGCCACTAAAAACACATCACTGCAGTGTCTCCTGCTGCAGAGATACGTGTTACCGTGGAAGTTGGAGACACTTCTGTGGCCAAGGTCAATGATGGGTCAGGAAGCATGTTCAAGCTTTATATAGATATTATATAGATTAAAACCTTAAGCACTTCTACATGTAAGAGATTGTTTTCCCAAGGCAAGTTGGTAGGAGAAGGATTCCCTATGCCAGAGACTGAAGATGTTGCAGGTCTTCCTGGGATTATCTGATTTTTCATATTCTGCCTTATGGGGGAGAAATCTATAACATTTGAATTGGAAATCCCATACACTAGTAATATTAGCACACAGTTTTCCCCATCAAATTGAATTTTTGTTCTTACAGTTTTTCTGCTTGTCTTTGCCCAGTTGTGGCCTTTGACTATACCCGGGTGGGTGAAGAAGTACACTGCATTCAGTTCTTTATTTGGCATATGAAATTCAGTCAAGCCAAGCCACACTGTTCTTATCAATGCTGTTCAAGGCACTGTATTCAGTAAGGCACACATAATAGGAGTCTCTGTAAGATAAGAGGCAGAGGGAATTGTTTTTTTCCCACCTCCTCCCACCTCTTTCAAGATGAACCTATGGATGCTTTTATTGCTGGGAGGGACTTCTTAATTTGTTGTGCAGTTGATTCCTGATTTTTCAGCACAGTTCTGCTTTTGCGTTCTGTGTTTCCCATAATTATTGCCTTCTTCACTGGCTTGTTTATTTTTCCCAGTTGCGGTTCTGTGTCCGCCCATAAGCAAAAGAGTTCCTTCTGATGGGCTCTGGTTCTTTTGTGACATCTGCATATATGTGTGACAGTGCCTTTTATTTTATCATTTTTGCAGGCAAATAAGGTAATGTTATTTACCAGGACAGGAGGATTCTTTTGAATTTCCTCTGCTTTTCTGAAGAAGTTTGATGCCACTTCCCCCACTATGTAATCTGTTAACATTTTCTGTAGATTTCCTTTAGTCTCAGACAGATGTACAAGGTTACAGTTTCACCTGGGCTGAGACCTGGACTTACTTTTGGAGGGTACAAGTTGCAACCACATTTTAAATCTGCATTTTGGTGTCTGTAAAATGAATTATATGCAGAAATCTGAGAAGAGTTACCTACTAACTAACCTGAGTTGTGGATGTTAATCACATAAGGGTGTAACCAGTGTCAGATTTGTACTCACAACTGAACTTTGGGTTCAAAAGCATAGTGAGTGAATGTTTTGCTGGCACAAAATAATGCCACCCTTTTGAAAATTTGATCCTTAGTGTGGCTGGAATATGTCTAATTATAGGTCCATAAAATGCATGTTAGATATTTGTAGGTCAATCTATTTTAAAACAGCTGTGTTAAAGTAATATTAAAGATCTGGTATGAACTGACAAAGGAAAAAGAATTCACAGTCCAAGCTAACATTCTGTACTTAACTAATCCTTTTGTGTCTAGGTATTACAGCTCATATGGTATGGAAGATCTGAGACCCCAGCAACAGTTAGGGCATAACAGGATGAGCTGTCTCAGTAATGCTGCTGATTCAATACTGCTGATTTCTTCTCTTTTGGTTTAAATCAAATCCTTACCACCAAATGACATCCCTACCAACCTACTTGTAACACCCGTGGGCTTCAATGGGAATTGCGTGCATATAAAGGCAGAACTTTATTTTAAACAGAGTTTAAAGTACCGAATAGTTACATAACCCCCTATATTTTTAAATTAAAAGTACTCACTTAAAAATTATTCCATTGGGATCACTGGCTGAGGTCACGGAGTGCAAATGATAGAGGCACTTCAAGCTCCCTTCACATCATTTTTGCACTCTACCAGAGCAGCTTTCTCATATCCGGGCTGTAGCTCATTCAAGTGTAAAAAGAGGCTGCTTGCTGATGAGTTTGGAGTATATTTCCAGATACTGTAGTTTAAATGAACGATTATGCACCCAATTTGCCCGGACAATTACTGCTTATGCAGGCACATGCAGCAAATTAGCTATTTTCCCAAGCAATCGCCTACTTTGTATGGAGGAACATGCAAATGGATTATGCATTTTGCAATGCACGTGCATGCTTAAATTGTCTGAATTGGGTACTTTTGTACATGCCAGAAAAATAGGCACGGTTTTGTAGGCAAGGAAGTGTGGACTCCTAGTCAGACAACTTTCTGCTCATATTCCCACATCAGTCATCATGGCTGTCCTGTATATTCTTTTCGTGTAGCTGCTCTGCTGGCAAAGCTGTTGTGGAAAACTTTCTATGGTCTTAGATGAAGTCTGATGTTACTATGGGGTTTTCTGTGTGTTTTTTGTTTGTTTGTTTGTTGAGTATGCACATTCACGCTCAGAGACTATTGTGATAACAGGCACCTTAGAAATATCAGAGAGAGAGAGAGAGAGAGAGAATTTGGCTCATTCTGTAATTCTATAGATGAATTCATCTGCATCAAAACCAATTTGCTAACTCACATTGCTCCTAAATCAGGGCTTCTCAAACTTAAAAATATATTAAAAGATTGATAATGTTGTAGATTACCCAAACTCCTATTCTTGATCACACAGCCTTCTCCCGAGCCCGTCACAACATACCTGTGGCAGCAATTGCTGTTGTTAACACAGAAGAATATTGCCAGGAACAGATTTGTATTTAACTGCCTAACAACACAAGTGTTCTGTCCTTTTTGAATGTGTTGATCACAATGATTGTCTTAATTCTTCATGACATTTTCCCCATCCCATCTATTCCAATCTTTTCTCTTACCCTTCTCCCTTGCCCATGTTTCTGCTCCTTCTCCCATGCATGCCTATATTGAAGGCAGATAGGCTGGCATCCCAGGGATCCAGACTCTTCTTTGTAATGAAAGTCTGGATGTTTGCAGAAAGTGGAGGAAGAGGAGCCAGCCCCTGTAGGAACAGTTCTCTACAGCAAGTGCACTGTGGCCAATAGCTTGAGAATGAGTGTCCTAAACTATTACTCGTGTACCAAATTATTTTTAGATTATATCTTGTCTCTTAAATAAATAGTTAAGACTTGATGCCATTTAAAAGGCAAATTATTAGTTAAGAATGATCTACTTATAGACGACAAATTCTGTAAACAAAATTGTATTTTGTTCATTAGGTACAGTACAAATCAATTCTGGGGAACACGGACCTCCTGGTTTTTTTGCTCTCTGTCACCAAGGCGAATCTTAAGATAGGTGTGTAATATATACATATATCAATCAATTTGTAACCATGCTAGACTGAAAGCAACATAGGCTGCAGTCCTCTACCTCTCTACCAAACACATATAGCTTGGGCAACAGTAATGCAGGGCCACAATGCTGACCTGGACATTAGTGAGGAGTGGTTCATTCTTTAGAGCCCTTCAGTCCTAAGCATCTTTGCTGCCCCTTCTGCCCACAAGTGGGTACCAAATGTGACTGTGGCTTTTGTGTTGTGGACACTTGTCTCCGAGGAACTGGGCCAAATCCACCAGTTAGTTTCAAACAGAAAACAAAGCTTGATCAGCATTAAACCAGATATATTTTTATTAGGCAGGCACTGACAATGTTTTTTGGGGTCCACATGATTCATAATAAGCCCTGGTGCTTGAGGAGTTCACAATCTGAAAGGCAGACATGGATCAGCTAACGATGCACTGGATGCCCAGAGGATAGCAACTTAGAAACTTTTAGGTATATCAGGGAGAGTATTTTGTATTGATGGGGGTTAGAGTTTTAAGGACTAATGTGAGAAGAGTGTTTTCAAGTGGGATTTGAATGAAGAGAGGATGGGAATCTGCTACTCTGAGATAGAGGGAGCATGAAGAAAAGAATGGGAGAAGGAAATAAAAGAAGCGATGGTACTCGTCTGTCCTTGGCAAAGCAAAGGGGATGAAATAGGACATGAGAGGTAGGCCAGTGTGGCATTTTGCAGGCTCTACAAGATGAGGACAAGAATCTTAAGCTTGATTCCATACATCGGGGCCAGGGCAGAGGTTAAAACACAATATTGTGGTTTGAATGGCAGATGAGATAGCTTTTGAACCAGTCACACAGAAGTGGAAAACTTTGTATCATATTACAAATTGAACGTTCTGAGAACCTGACACGCTGCCGGGTACTACAGTTGACATGTTTCTGGCTACCAAAAGTATGGATATTTTAATATTAATCTATTTTTTTACTAGAAATGTATATTCAAAAGTGCAAACATCCTAGAATACAGAGATGACGGATGGCTCAGGGGACTGGTGATGTAATACACAGTTTTTCACTTCCAGGTCACCAGTGTGAATCCAGTCCAGGTCAGTAGTGACCAAAAGTTTTTACCATCTGATGGTTTTTGTGTGGCTTTCATGAAATGAGTTTGGTGGGCTCAGTCCAGTTCTTAATAGATGCAGACAGCCACATCACTAAAAATCCCAGTCCCACAGTTAGCACTCAGTGCATCTCTGAGGACAATCTCAGCACAGGGGCCTGGCCCTGTCTATGAGCATGGAGACTAAACTCTTCTCTCACTACTGATACACTCTGTCTTCTGCACTTTTGGTTGGATAGTGTATGGAAGTCTGAAAAACTGCTGACGGTACTGTGCCTCTGTGGATAAACAGAAGACTTTAGAGCCATCAATCCAGCAATTCACCATCTTTTTTTTAAATAAGAAGCAGAATATAAGAATTCTGACACCTACTATAGGCATTGGAGTTACAAGCAAATACTTGTGATCACAGTTGAGAGAGATACTGCTGGTCACTACACAGGAAGATGAACTAAACTGATATACTGAGCAGTATCAAATATCCCCAAAAAGGAAGCACTGATTATGGGGCATCAGCTCATCTTTATCTTATCTGTCAGTAGTGAAAACACACAAGGCTTGCCCTTTTGTAATGTAAACAGAAAATTATGCCTCCAATACAAACCCGAACCATTAAAAAAAGCAGCTTTTATTCTTTCTCATAATGTTCCACAACATAAGGCAGTAGCACTGATGTGACTTCACAGCTGTTGCCAGGGGAAAGTAGGAATGTTGCCTGCCACATCTGGGGTGACATCTTTGAACAGGCTCTTAATCTGCAGTGCTGAGGTATGCTAAGCCTCTTTGCTTTTCTTTCCCAGTTCTCAAGTTAATGCTACTCCTGGAGAGCAATGCTGATTTCAAGTCAATGGGTAAGATGAAAGAACAATTAAGGACAGTGATACTCAGATGCATTGTGGAAAATATAAAGGCAGGACAATAGCCTAATTCCTTGATCAGTCCAGCAGAAGATTTGCTTTGCCACACTTTAAAGTTGTAGGATCCCTGTTTCTAAAAACAAAAACAGGATTTTTTAATCAGTGTGTATATGTGTGTATGTGTGTGTGTGCATGTGCGTACGTTTGTGAACTGAAGGACGTCTTAAAACAGTGGAAAATAAAAGGTATCCGTCTGCTATTGAATCAGTGTGTTTCTATTGGATCAAAGCCATTTTTTCTCTGTAGTTCTTCAGAAACAATTTGCAACTGTTGTTAGTCAGACATTACACAGAGAGATATCAGATAAAGAAATCAAAAAGATTTAGAAAGTGAGAATGCCTTTTATGGAAATACCTGATTTCCAAGAATTGAAAGTCTTAGAAGCCAGAACTTCTTGGATGTACTGCTAGAAGATTTTAAGGGGCAGATTCCAACCTCAGATGTGTATGCACAATTTCCCACTGATTTTGCAGTTAGAGGTAGAATTTGGCCTTTTGAAAGCACAAGACAAGGCTAAGTTTTCAAATATGGGTACCTACATAGGACTCCCAAACATTTGGATGCTCCAAGTAACATGGTGGTAGGTAAAATGAGCATTTAGGTGGTTATTTTGAGCTAAATGCTCTAGTGTAGGACTAGGAGGTCCTATTAAGGTGCTAATGACTGAAAACTGGGGTATGCATTTCTAAAACAAATACTTTTTATATTGAGAAGAATATTTTCTAGTTCACTTTGAATGGGAGAGTCATCTTTAGCATTCAGTTATGAATTGTTGCAAGTTAAATCTGCAATAATAATTCACTCTGAGCTGATATATACTGTAAGTAAGGCCCAACAGATATAGGAATTTTAGAAAAGGAAAAGTAACACACACACACACACACATTTTTCAAAAGTTTTCCCATTTTTTACCCTTAGTATGTATGTGTGACACTAATATTCAATGGGAGCCACTCGACGTACAAGTATTATCGAGAGAAATGATTGGTGAGAATTGTTTAAAAGAGTAGAGATGAATAGGATCTAAAACCCTAGACCTGAACACCTCTTAACTTTGAGGAAGTGCAGATCTGGATGCTTAATTTGTTGTATCTTAAAAAGATGTTCTAAAAAAAAGTCTTTCCTGCTCATTTAACTCAAAAAAGTCATTCTTCTTAAGGCAGAAATTCTTAAGGCATTAATCCTTAATGTAGTCTAGTTATTGTGCCTGTTTTGGGGGCGGAGGGTGTGAGGAAGGGGAAAGGACATGGAGACAGACAAAGAGATTGGAAATTGAAAACAAGTCACTGAAAGTGTGTGATAAATCTTGGATTGTCAACAGGGGTCAAAAGATTTTTTAATGCACATGGACACATCCATGTATTTCATGAGCACTGTTCTAATCTGGTTATTTGGAGAGGAAACATAGTGCCGTGGATGGAAGAAGTTTGGGGTTCTTTTCCCACTCTACTTCTGACTAGTTGTGTGACTTCGAGCAAAACTCCCATTGACTTCAGTGGCCTTTGGATAGGGTCTTTAGGTCTTGAGTGTAAGAAATGTTTCCACTGCCTTCAGTGATCTCCCAGCACATTTGAAAGCCAAGCTCTTAATCTCTGTGTGTCTGAGTGTCCCCATCTATAAAAGCACTGGGATCTATGGAGAAAAATGTGAAACATAATATTAATTTTAACCAGAGAATAAAAAATGTAGCTACCAAAATCACTGAATATTATTTTTGGTCCCTCAAGTGGAAATTCCAGTAGGTTCCATTAGACTCCTTTAACTAGTCTCTATTGGGTTCTGCGGGCTTGAATTGGAAGACCAAAATAACGGTGGGAACCAGCGGAACATTAGATGTATTTGTTCTGTTCAAAAATCTAGCTGGCAACTGGAAGACATAGAAACCAACTGACATTTTTCAAGTGGATTTTCCACTAAAATTGAACGATGTTTAATTGTCATGCCAAGTAATCAATACATAACATTTTTATGTGTATGGGATAGGAAAACTGCAGAGCAGGGGTTGGGAAAGGCTGCCCCAAAGACACAAATGGCTTTTGTTGGCTATGTACCAGGCCAAATCCTAGCTCCAGTCCCAGTCTGTTTGTGATAGCTAACTGTGCATGTGGCACACTGCCACTTCAAAAATCGGTGTACAGGTGCTGTTTTTGTAGGGACAAATTCTTTTCAATAATTACCCATATTCTTTTAAAGAAAAGATTCCCAGGAGTCCCTCAGATGATAACAGAGTAGAATGAATCACACAACAACAGCATTCCCCTCCCCACGAGCAGCCATTGAGGTGAGGTGAGTGAAAGCTGGCCTAGCCACAGGTAGCATGGAGCATTCTCTTGCCTGAAGTGTAGATGTCAGAATGAATATCTGTTTTTTTCCCCGCCCCTTTTTCAAACTGTCATGCAATCCCACTGCTCTGTGTGTGCTGACTTGCCCAGCTATACCCTTTTATGCCTCTGATAATCAAAAATACAAAAGCTCTGTGCGCATTAGTTCTGCCTCCAAATTATGCACATTCCCATTTAAAAAAAAATAGATTCACAAATATCCTGACTGACAACAAACAAGCTGTTGAGCTACAAGCAAACGCAGGGAATTACACAGGCAAAAAAGAGACTAATATCCTAAAAAGATGTGGGGGTTTGAGTTTCAGAACATTGGTACCGATATTACCAACACAGCCAATATAATTCCATCAGCCTCAGTGGCGTTACTCTCGATTTACACTGGTATAAAGGAGATTATAAATGAGATCAGAATCTGGCCCTTTGCTTTACACTTCCTCATCCAAATGTCTGTAGACATACTGTACACACACACACACACACACACACACACACACTCCTTTGATGCTCAAGGTTTCAACTTTATTAGTTCTGTGTAACAGCCATGGCCAGTAAAGCAATAAATAGCAACGTTAAATATGAGCAAACTAAAGCTAACACAACATTTTATGCCTTCCCAGAAAGACAAACAAGCCTGGAAATGTTTCTGAAAGTGCAAGTGTAAACATGACTTCTACTCCGAATAGTCACAGCATTTGCAAATGGGTCCTTAGTGACCTTTCTCATTCCAGCATGAGACTAACCACATGAGCTAAGTGGCACTAAATGTAGGGTGTTCTGAAACAGATATTAAGGTAATTTCCAGCTTGTTGATTCTTTTCCAGTTGTCTAATTCTTCTTCTTTTTCTTCTCAGACAAAGAGGTGTAGGACAGAGGGACAGATTACATGCTTCTCAGACATACTTTATTGGGTGGGGGTGGGGGGGTGAGGGAGGGAATCGTTAAAGCTTTTTTTTTTATTTACACAAAGATTCTTATTTTTGCCTGGTCAAAATCTCAAATCTCTCAATAGCTGAAGCCGGTGCTCCTGAGGATAACTGCCTAAGAAGTGGTAAGATCTCAGTAATGCAAGAAAATAAAAACTAAATAAATTAAATAATTTGGCAATGAATTTCCTAATTATGGTGTCAAATTGGGATATTTTGTGGTGGGTAGGTGAACCAGTATTTTTGAAATGTCATCTTTGCACTCCAACCTCTGAACGATCATTAAAAGAAACAAGGCCCTTAGCCCTTATAGTTGTAAAAATAACCTCCAAATTATGAACTGATGCCTGCCAGAGTGTGCAGACAGCCTGAAATAATAATGCTGAAATAATGACTATTCACCTCAATGTGCTGTTAACCCTGAAGCTTAATAATGACCATTTACATGTAAACTAGTTCACTACTGATCCAAGTATAATGCATGATTATTCATCATGGCTCTCTGTCTCCATCTAATGGCTGGACCACGGAGAGGTTTATGGGTCTGTATAGTCTTTGAGGGAACAAGCCTTTTAATTCAGGCAGTTGAGGCTTGCTCTTTTAGATCCAGGGTCCAATCTGCGCTGCTGCTGAACAATCCAGGACACTGTGTTACATAAACATGCAAGAAATGAAAAATAATCAGCTGATGTCACTGCATACTGAACAGAGGAACCACTAGACTGTAAGATCCAATATCTCATTTTAACATCTCAAGTAGGTGGGTCTTGGCTTGTGGGCAGAAACACTCCCTCTTTTTCTCCAGTTCAACCCCTGCCTATGTGCACATGCATGTGAGAAAGCGAAAGAGAGATGTAGCCTTTTGCTACAATTAAAGGTATCCACATGGGCTAGCAGCAGTGGATTCCTGCCCCCAATCAAGAACTGCTCATTAGACCCATCACCCTCATCTCTCGGTCCATGGATTCCATGAAGGCCTCGCTTCTGGACCTCTCTTTAATTCCCCTACCCTCACCAGGTACTAAAGGCTGCTGTGATTTCTGAGGCAGGCACCAGAGTTGGAAGTTGTAGAACTGCAAAGAGTATGTGTTACTACCAGAGCCTTAAAACCTATGACAAGTTGTCAATGTAACCCCTGGTATTATTCCCAAGGCCTAGAAGGGAACATATATTAATCAAATAAAGATTGTGATCCTCCAGTGACAAGGCTTAAAAAAGCCCAGTCTGTTTACAAATGTTCACAGCAAGGCCATTAACTGTTAGCGAGCGGAACAGAAGGCTGCTGTCTTACCTAAATCCCGGCTCAAATTTCAGTTAGCAATAAATAAGGCATTGTGAGTTATTTGCTTTTAACAATAAAGTAAATGTTACATTGTAGACTACCAAACCCTGAAGTGGGATGAGGGCTTGAAACAGCTATAATTCAGGAAGTGGGAGTTATCCAATGAAATAAAAACTAAAAAGATACTTTATCATGCATCTGTACTTAGAAACTGGTGAAACCAGTTGGAGAAAGTTCAGATAGCCACTTATATTGTTTGCATTTATCTGGGTATGTTTGTGCTATCTGTGCATCATTTACCAGATGCTGTCAGGTCAGGTAGGTGAACTCCCTTCAGAACCTAAGACAACATTCTTGTGAGGGAGTAATGCTGATTCTGATAAAGGGACCAATGTTCATCTGAAGATGCCTTTTGTTCATCACTTGTCCTTACGGTGCCTGCTTTTTGCCACCATTGTCATGTCACCTTGCAGCCATTTGCAAACCATCTCGTGATTATAGTCCATTGAGTATAGATGCTCACCAGAATAAATACAATGGGATAGCATAGAAGGACAGAATTTGGCCCCATATCTTTAATACTGCTAATTAAAAAAAGAAAAATTAGATGCACAGGTGACTTGTGGGATGAATGCACTAAAGACTCTTGTGCAGCATTACAAACATTACATTTCCACCAGGTCATGTGGTGTCCACTAGTGTTTTTTGGTAATATGCTAAATCCAATGCAGAAACATAAAACATGTCCATGGACAAGGAATGAAACAGGTGCATCTTGCAAGTGACACACATTAATTCTTTGACAGTAAAATGTTTGGAACTGTGTTCTTTATGTCATGCTTTGTACTCTAGCAAGACCAACACACCGCAGACAAGGAATGATCAGCTTTTAGGACTTTTATATGCTCTCTGCATATTGTCTGCCAAGGATAAAAGAAAGTTAAGGAATCAGAGAAGTTAGTGATGGAAGAGAGCTATTAGGACTTCTGATCTTTTTCTTCTCTTTCCGTTGTAGGATAGTTCCCTACAGTATATTCTTGAAGACTTTGGACAATCTAGTTTTGGCTTCAGCCACTTGGCTTGGAGACTATTCCACAGTGAAATAAACTATCAGAAAATTTTCCAATATTACACAGTCTATAATATTTCCCCTTTTTGAAATTCATCCCATTATACCTAGTAAGTTGAATCATCCTAAATAATACCTTTCAGCTGCTGTGTCTCCCACTCTCTCATCTGAACAAAATAAAACTCTTCCTTTTCCTTCCCTCAGCCTTCTACCTCACGAAGTATTGGAATATAGGAATTGCCATACTGGATCAGACCAGAGGGCCATCTAGTCCACTATGCCATCTCTGACAGTGGCCGGCACTGGAAGGAAGGTATAAGAACCCCACAGTAGGCAGATGTGGAACAATGTGCCCTCTAAAATAGGTCTCATCCTAGTTTGTAATAGTTAAAGATTGGCTTAAACTCTCAAGCACAAGGTTTCACATTCCTTCTAGAATTTTTGTTAACAACAGTTATAACTGTGGATGTTCCTGTTATCCATATAAATGTTCATTCCCTTTGGAACTTATTAAATTCTTCGACTCAATGACTTCCTATGGCAATGAGTTCCACAGTCTGATTATACATTGTTTGAAAAAAAGGTATTTCCTTTCATTAGTTTGAAATTTGCCACCTTTCAATTTCATTGAATGTCCTGTTGTTCTTGTGTTATGAGACAGGGAGAACAGAAGCTCCTGATGGGGAGAAATATGAGCTCTTCCCTCTTGGAATGGGGCCAAGAGTCTCATGCTGCCTTCCCAGCTCCTCTCAGCCATCAGCCTTCATCCTGGCTCTCATCTATTGTCTTATCCATTTCTTACTTACCTCTGGTCTAAAATCCTCACTGTTTTACCTTCTTTCTTCTGGTTCCTGCCCTGAAAAAGAGGTTGGGAACCAGAAGAGGAGTAGAATCATTGGACTGGAAGGGAAGTCTGCTAAGTCCAGTCCCTTGCACTCAAGGCAGGACTAAGTATTATCTAGACCATACCTGAGAGGTGTTTGTCTAGCCTGCTCTTAAAAATCTCTAATGCCAGAGATTCCACAGCCTCCCTAAGCAATTTATTCCAGTGCCTAACTACCCTGACAGGAAGTTTTTCCTAATGTCTAACCAAAATCACTCTTGCTGCAG
Organism: Chelonia mydas; assembly: GCF_015237465.2. Lineage (NCBI taxonomy): Eukaryota > Metazoa > Chordata > Testudines > Cheloniidae > Chelonia > Chelonia mydas. The sequence goes on along the minus strand of NC_057850.1, from coordinate 100,938,622 downwards.
TTGAAGCCCATTGCTTCTTGTCCCGTCCTCAGAGGTTAAGAAAAACAAGTTTTCTCCCTCCTCCTTGTAACAACCTTATGGTCATATCAGAATGCTAAAGGACAGTTGTTCCTGGCAAGAGGAGATGGGTCAGATCAGAAATGGCTCCAGCAGCCAAAAACCCTCTATCGTGGCTCCCTAGTGCAGTACTGCCAGTATGATGACAAGGGTCTCACCCCAAACTGATTCTCTTTAGCCTGTGACAAACCCCATGTGTTCCGGCAAAAAGTAAGGGATTTGGGCATGTATTTATTCTCCACGATCTCTCTCACTCCCAAAATCTTTTTGCTATATGCTATAAACAGAGATGGAGGCAGCACAACAAAGCAAACAAACATCTATTAAGCTGCATTTTATTGAAAATATTTATACTTTTCCCCAGTAAAAATATATTTAGTATAGAACTGCATTACAGTGTGCACCTTCTATTGTTTGAAGAGGAAACTAGGGTCCAAGGATAAAGACCTTTTAGGGTGCCGGAGGTTGTTCTTGTCAAAGAAGTTTTTTTAAATAGCCATCTTTTGGTCCATACCAATGGTGATAAAATTGGCCTTTGAAAGTATTTTATGAGCCCCAGGGAAATCATCTTTGGCAGTGATGACACTGTCCAGAATGGAGGTGCATTCCATAAAAAGCAGTGAAAACATTCCAACCTCCCTTCAGTTTGGTGGCTGCATTTTAACAAAAGGCTCCTTGGAACCCCCAAAAACCTTCCGTAGCACATCAGTGGGCTCCCCACTAAATCCTGGAAACTAGCCAGTCTCCAGGTGACAAGTACTGCGTAATAATAAGTTTCTTAATGATTAAAAACTCTCATACTTCCTACAAATACTTGACAGCGAAACCTGAAAGGTAGTGGGGCAGGCTCGTGCCATCCTGTCATCATTTTCTTTGCAAACTGGACAGGAATAGCTTACACAAGAACTGGCTTCTCTGTAGAAGACAATCTTTCAATTGAAAGTATATTTTGTGAGAAGTAAAGAAAAGTAGGGTATGTGTGAACAAACTGCTGTGGCAACAAAACACCACCACACAGCTCATGACAGTTTTCTCACACAAGTCTTCTTGTCGGCTTCTGACACAACATTGCAAATATGTACCAGACACCCTCTAATAAAGCCCTTCCTTTTAGGAAGCAACTCAAGTACATAGACTGCTCTTCCTCAAAAATAAAGCTAGTTCCCCTCTCTGTCCCCTAATTTGACTCAGTCACTGGGTATCTTGCTTCAAATTATCTTTTGGTAGCTGGGTAACTTCCATACTTTGGAGAGAAGAAATTGCAAAAATAAATAAATAAATAAAGGATTAAATACTATATCCATCAGAAATCTATAATAGACTATACAAGATTATACTGGGTTTGAGGAAATGCCTTTTGAAACACTGACAAATTTAAGGCCTTAGTAAAAATTAAATCCTAGCATTGTTGCTGTTTCAGTTTGTGTGAGAACTTCCTGTTTCGTTTTGGCTGGTATGAGAGTGAGGGTGAACTGCTGATATTCCTGTTCTTCTGATAGACTATCACATGATATGTTTAAAAATAAGCTTGCCTCCTTTGTGTATGAGCAAGCCTTGGTGAACAATGTCTTGTAATGCAGCTATGTTTGTATTTGGCACAAAAAACAACCTGTTAAGGAGGTAGTGTGAAAAGAAAAGTGATTTTCATAAGCTTATTTCAAAACAGTATCCAGAAAGGATGTGGGAATCGATACAACATTGGTATCTGGTAAATAAAGTATCCTTTTAAAATTGGTATGATTGAGACTTTTCATAGTAGCTTTAAGAATAAGTGCTTCTAAGCTCATTTCAAACTGTATACCACTGTCAGGACTTTCAGTTGTGGCTCTAACACACACCATGCTGTTGTGCTACCCTTGGTTAAGCGAGACTTTGTCTCGAGTGCCCCATACATGGAAACGGTGCCCTATATCTGATTTGTGTGACTACTGTAACCTCATACTCTATGTCCTCACTTATATACCTATTGATCCCCTCCAGTCTTTTATTTAGATTGATAGATTTTTAAGGCCAGAAGGGACCATTATGATCCTTTTTGATGACCCCCTGCATTTCACCCAGTAATTCCTGCATCAAACCCATAATTTCTGACTGAGTCCGAGTGTTTCTTTTAGAAACGTACCCACACCTGATTTAAAAACTCCAAGTGATGGAAAATCCACCATGTCCCTAGGTAAATTGTTCCACTGTTAAAAATTTGCACATTATTTCTCATCTGATTTTTTTTAGCTTCCATCTGTTAGACATTGTGACGCCTTTGTCTGTTAGATTAAGGAACCCTCTCTATCAGAAATCTTCCTGGCTGTGCAAATGACAGCTGCTAAAATGCTCTTCCTTGATGATTAATCAGACCACATCACTCTCCCTGCCTACCTTAGCAAACTGAAACCTCTCTTACCTTCATGGCATTTACAGCTTGGATCTCATTTCTTATGTCCCATCCCCATCCCTTCTACCAAATACACCATTCTCAGCATATCCCCTTGTGTGGTCTCCTCCCACTCCTGGCTTGATGTCTTTTTCACGCTGCTGCTATGCATGGAACATACTCCCAATCTCAGTGTGGCAAGTCTTTATTCTCTCCTCACTAAACTCTTTCCCTACAGTGTCACTTCTTCTGCAAGACCCACGAACGCTAATCCAATCAGCCTACTCCCCATTCTACCACAAAGAAACTTCTTGAACTAACTCCCAGCCCTCAGTTTCTGAGAGCATCATCTCTCTTTTTTTTTAAGACTAAGTTTCATGGCACAGCAGCTGTCTCTGTGTGTGCCTTGTACAGCACTGAGTGTAACATTGTAGCTGAACAAATAATAAATAAGCGTGTTTATGTCTGTACAGTGTGTGTATGAACTGTACAGCCTGTGTGTACATACCAGACAGTGTGTTGAAATAGTAGGTCAGATTCTGGCCCTTGCTTTGGCCACACAAAGCAACGAGAAAACTTTCAGGCTGCTTTAGCTCAGACCAGGGACTAGACTTGTCCCTTGTCAGCCCCAGGACCCAGAGATCACAAAGGTGGCATATAACCTCATGCCTCACAGCCCCGGTGCTGCCCACAACTCAGATGGAGCAGAAAATCTGGTCCAGTATTTGCAGGTAAAATTTTAGCTGCTGATCACTCAGAACACAAATGACAGAAAAGCTGAATCCAGTGAGACCTGGGAGAAACTAAAATTTGACCAAGCCAAAAAGCAAATGGAACATGTGACTTTCTCTCTCCTCATCACACAAATTGCCTCCTTAAGCACTTTCATACTGAGGGTTTTTTATATTTCTCTCTGTATACACTGAGGAAAAAAGTACATAGCCATTTTTACGAGAATGTTGACTGAGGGTGGTCACCATCTGTGCAAGCTGCCTGAAATTGTGACTTCCTCTTTGCCTTCTGCTCAGCCAAAGAGGAAACCTCACTTTACAGATAATCCAAGGAATATCAATCTCTTCCACCACCCTCCCCCAACCTCAAACGATTGGCATTTTCCAGTCAAAACAAGTTTATACCTTGCCTGACAGGGCTTCTTTAATGAAATAGATAGATATCCTGTTTAATGTTTGAGGAGGTGACAAGTTAGCACCAGCAGCTCTGGCGTGCTTGTTTGGGTTATTGGAACAGAGAGGTCTGAAAGCTGTTGTTCTTTCAGAACAAAAAAGAATTGACCTCCAAACTTTTATCCACAGAATAAAGAATCTGCAACAAAATTTAGTCCTTTCCTGTCGAATCCCAGAGAAGGAATTTAGGCCTTGACTATACAAGAAATCTTGCACTGGTTTAACTAAATATAATTTAATCAATCTAATTAAACCAGTGCAAACCTCTAATGTAAACATACTTAAATTGGTTTAGCCTTTAAATCAGTTTAGCTTATATTGTTAAAATACTGAATTAAGCTAAACCAATTTAAGCAAAGGTTAAACTGGTTTAGGTGTGTAAATTAGAGGTCTGCAGCAATTTAACTAGATCCATTTATATTTTTCTAACACAGACAAGGCCCTGTTATATCCTGCAGATCTCTCTATTACAGTGTGTTGTCTCTGCAAGGATGTTGCAGGTTTTTGTAAGGAAGGACTTAAATTTATTTTCACCTTTTTTTGTTTTGCTAACTTCATGATGTTTTACACAGCTTTGAAAATAATGCCATCATCACTTCAGACTTTTGTGGTATCTTACATACACCCAAAAGTGCTTTACAACCATTGAACCTCACAATACCCCTAGAATGTAGGTAAGTGTGGTTATGCCCATTTTAAAGATGAATAAAATGAGGGTAAGCAACTTTCCCGACTTCACACAGCAAGTCAATGGCAGAACAGGGAAAAGGTCCACTAGAATAAACTGCCTCCCAAGAAATTTTCACCAAGATTTCATTGAAGTTTGGGCCTTGAAAAGACGAATATAACAAGACAACATATGCAAATGACATTACATGAGAGCTGCTCAAAATGGGGAATTTTCGGGGGGGGGGGGGGTAGAATGTTTTGAATTTTTTTTGGTAGAAAATAGTTCTGTCAAAATTTTTAAAATTCAAGGAATTTTGATCAACTCTAATTCACAAAGTTTTTGGGGATAGCCTCCATTAAAACAAAACAAACAGAAATATATTGTATTAAGGATTCCAAATGCTGCCATGAAATTATTGCAAGCTATTGTGTTTTAGGGCAAGGAGGCATTGCTATAAAATATTGTAATGTGTATGTACAGATACACACACACACTTTGGAAGGCAAGGCCACAACATCTCACAGCTTAAAATCTTTGAGTCATGCCCTGCATCCCAGTGAAGTCAATGGAACAAAGATTTAATTTTTAAAGACCAAACAATGGCCTAGATTCATCCCTGTACTAGCCCCAGAACAGGACTGAGACGAGATGATTTATGCATCTCCTGTTCAGGGGCTTTGGGGGCTGGTCTGGAGCATTGTGGAAGTTAGCATAGGCCTGGAACTGCTCTAATGTGTATTCCCCATTGTTATAGTCCCCATGGAGTTCATGGCAGAGAGATACAGGTCTGTCCCAGCAATGCTTCCTCCCACCCCTGATGCACTGCCTGTCTCCTGTGACCTGTTTTCCTGCAGTCTCTGCTCTGTGTCTCGGGCTGCTGGGAACTGGCTCTGTGATGGAAGGGGTGTCTGGCCAGGGTGATTTCTTTGGGGGAGGAGAGGAAGTGCGTATTGAAAATAAAGTCAAGGCCCTTGTGGTGTGACTATGCTTGCACAAAGTGTCTGCAACACAGTTTTGAATTCACAGGCTTGGGCATCTGCGATAAGGCCATTGTCATCCCTTGTGGTAGGAATAGCAGATTACTGATGTGTCAGCTCTTGAATTTTCTTTAAACTTTCTTATGTGCCATTAAGAAGGAGATGGGTTCTCCTCTGAGACAAGTAATTCTCTTTTTTTATTTTCAATTTTTTTCTTCTAATTTTTGCTTAGCAGTTACCAACACGGGAAGCAGTATGATCTAGTGAACAGAGCACTGGTCTGGAATGCTGGAGACCTGAGTTTTAGTCCTTACTCTGCCGGTGGCTTGCTTGGTGACCGTGAGCAAGTCACTTCGCCCCTCTGTAGCCCATTTTCTCCATCTGTAAAATGGTACTTAGCTCTTTTGTAAAGCACTTTGAGACCTAAGGATGAAGAACACTAGATAAGAGCTAGGTGTTATTATGTTTTCAGTATTTAAAAAAATTTAGGTTTAAGATTCACAGGCTTAAACTATACAATAAGGTATTTGGAACAGGTGGGTGATACAGCATCTGTTGTCATCCTTATGTTCTCAACAGGTGTGAACATTTATGAAGAACTAGAAAACAAATGTGTGCACTGTAATTGCTCTCTTTCCAAGCCACCATAAGGTTTCCCTCAGTCATCTTGCTCATGGTAAACTACAACTAGAGCACTACTGTAATAATTCCTGTCACCCCTTTTGTGGAGCATGCATCTGTTTTGATTAGGGTTAATTAGAGGCTCTTCTCACCATAGGTAAGGCTTGTAGGGAGTGCCTGTACAAATGCTAGAAATCTAAATGCTAGGTAAACCATACAAATGCTAGAAATCTAAATGCTAGGTAAACTTGAGTGCTTGGAATTAAATGAGGATATTGATAAAATAGGCATCACAGAAACTTGGTGGAACAATGATAATCAATAGGACACAGTAATAGCAGGGTACAAAATATATAGGAATCACAGAGTATGTCTTGCTTGTAGGGAAGTAGCACAATATGTGATAGAGGCAGAGTCAAATATAGTAAAAACCTTAAATGAATCAAACTATCAATCAAAATAGATATTCCATGCTTAAATAATAATAGTATGGCAGTAGGAATATGCTACCAACTGCTTTACCAGGGTGTTGACAGTTATTGTGAAAATGCTCAGGGAGATTAGAGAGGCTACTAACCAGAAAACCCATTAAAATGGGGGATTTCAACTCAGGACAAGATGCAGAGATAAAATATGTCGACACTATTAATGATTGCTTCTTGGAGCAGCTAGTTCTGGAACCCACAAATGGAGAGGCAATTCTTGATTTAGTCCTAAGCAGAACACAGGATCTGGTCCAAAAGAGGAACCACTCAGTAACAGCAACCATAATGTAATTACATTTAACATGCTTCTAGAGGGGAAAACACCAAAGAAACTAACCATTAACTTCAAAAGAGGAAACTACATAAAAATGAGGAAGCTAGTTAAACAGAAATTAAAAGGAACAGCCACAAGAGTGAAATGCCTGCAACCTGCATGGAAACTGTTTTAAAACACCATAATAGAGGCTCAAACTAAAAGTATACCCCAAATGAAAAAAAAAATCAATAAGTGGACCAAAAAAGTGCCACCATGGCTAACCTACAGAGTAAAAAGAGATGGTTAGAGGCAAAAAGGCATCCTTTAAAAACTGGAAGTCAAGTCCTACTGAGGAAAATAGAAAGGAGCATAAACTCTGGTAAGTGAAGTGTAAAAGTATAGTAAGACAGGCCAAAAAAGAATTTGAAGAGCAACTAGCAAAAGACACAAAAACTAAAAACAATCTTTTTAAGTACTTCAGAAGCAGGAAGCTTGCCAAATAATCAGTGGGGCCCCTGGACAATCATAGAATATCAGGGTTGGAAGGGACCTCAGGAGGTCATCTAGTCCAAGCCCCTGCTCAAAGCAGGACTACCAATCCCCAGTTTTTGCCCCAGATCCCTAAACGGCCCCCTTAAGGATTGAACTCACAACCCTGGGTTTAGCAGGCCAATGCTCAAACCACTGAGCTATCGAGGTGTAAAAGGAGTACTCACGTAAGACAAAGACACTGCAGAGAAATTAAATGAATTAAATGAATTAAGTGAGATAACACAACTTTTGTAATAGGAAATCTTGCCTCACCAATCTATTAAAGTTCCTTGAGGGGGTCAACAAGCACATGGACAAGTGTGATTCAGCTGATATAGCATACTTGGACTTTCAGAAAGCCTTTGACAAGGTCTCGCACCAAAGGCTCTTAAGCTAACTAAGCAGTCATATGTTAAGAGGGAAGATCCTCTTATGGATTAGTAACTGGTTAAAAGATATGAAACAAAGGGTAGGAATAAATGATCAGTTTTCACAATAGAAACTGGTAAATAGTGGGGTCCCCCAAGGATCTGTGCTGGCACGTGAGCCGTTCAACATATTCATAAGTGATCTGGACAAAGGGGTAAGCAGTGAGGTGGCTAGTTTGCAGACAATACTAAATTACTCAAAATAGGTAAGTCCCAAGCTGACAACAAAGAATTACAAAAGGATCTCACAGAACCGGGTGACTGGGAAGCAAAATGGCAGATGAAATGGCAGATGAAAAGAAGTGGACAGAATGTTAGGAACCACTGGGAAAAGGATAGATAATAAGACAGAAAATATAATGCCACTATATAAATCCATGCTATCCCTACATCTTGAATATTGCATGCAGTTCTGATCGCTCCATCTCAAAAAAGATACGACAGAACTGGAAAAGGTACAGTTTCTATTTTTAAGGTCAGGCTCGACAAAGCCCTGGCTGGGATGATTTAGTTGGGGATTGGTCCTGCTTTGAGGAGGGGGTTGGACTAGATGACCTCCTGAGGTCCCTTCCAACCCCAAGATTCTATGATTCTACAGAGAAAGACAACAAAAATGATTAGGGGTATGGAACAGCTTCCATATAAGAAAAGATTAAAAAGACTGGGACTGTTCAGCTTGGAAAAAAGACATCGGGGGAGGGAGGATATTATAGAGGTCTGTAAAATTATGAATGGTATAGCAGAAGTGAATAGGGATGTGTTATTTACCCTTCCATATAACATAAGAACCAGGGGTCACCCAATGAAATTAATAGGCAGCAGGATTAAAACAAACAAAAGGAAGTACTTCATACAACACACAGTCAACCTGTGGAACTCATTGCGCGGGAATGTTGTGAAGATGAAAACTATAACTGGATTCAAAAAATCATTAGATAAGTTCATGGAGGATAGGTCCATCAATAACTATTAGCCAAGATGGTCAGGAACACAACCCCATGCTCTGGGTGTCTCTAAGCCTCTGATGCTGGGACTGGAAAATGGGATGGATCACTTGATAATTTCCCTGTTCTGTTCATTCCCTTTGAAGCACCTGGCATTGGCCACTGTCAGAAGACAGGATACTGGGCTAGATGCATCATTGGTCTGATCTGGTGTGCCCATTCTTCTTTTTTATGACACAGTGGGCTTGGTTACACTAATGTAAATCAGGACTAAATCAACAAAAGTAAATGGATTTCCACTGATGTAAAACTGGGGTAAGTGAGATCAGAATCAGGCTCAGTAAGTTAATTCATGTGCCTCTGAGAAGACTTCTGATAACAGGGAGCCATCTGGTTGTACATTTCATCAGAATTAATCTTTAACTACTTGCCTGCTACACAAACAGATTTAATACTGATTAGCCTATCATCTCTGCACATATGACATTGGCTTGAATCTTAACTGTATATTGTAACATTTTGTGAGTACAGTCATAGTTTCTAACCCACCACTTAAAGTAGTTAAACTGTTACTACACTATGTTATAAAAGTGACAAAGGGGAAAAAAACAAAACAAAACATTTACCAAATGCATGCATGACATCGCATAGCTGGTGGGGTGGGATCTATTCAAAATTACAGGAGATGAACTTTTATTTTACAAGTCACGGTTCATAAAATAGATACAGTCCTTGTCACTTGCACACTTGCCTGTTGAATTTCTCTCAGGACAGATGAGATTGGTATCTCTCAAAGTTCTCAGTTACATACCACCCTGAAACCATATTGTTATCTTCTGTAGAAACAAACAAACAATTTAGCCTGACCTACAGTTTATTGTGTAAAAAAAGAAAGAGAGAGATGGTCAACGGCCAGTGCCCCACTGTAGTAATAAAATGTCTAGACAGTAATTAACATCCATTTCCCCTAAGAATGCAACTGTGTCATCAGCAAATCTTTACTACTTTGCAAGGGACCAATCTAAATATGTTTAATCATTAATCAATTTCCAAAATCTGAGCAGGATTTGATTTTCATGGGCTTTGTCTTAAAAACTGCAGCCTCTTTATGAGAAAAAACAAACCTGGGGGAATTATTTTGGTCCCAATCCAGTGGGCAACTCTATTCAGAAGAGCACTGGTATGGCTTATTTGGGAACACTGCACATTTTTGGCATGTATTAACACTTTCAATTACCTCGATTCCTTTACGTTTCTCTCCTTTTTGTTTTTGGTGTTCGTAGCAAACAGCAGAGACTGAGAGCATTCAGCAGGATTCAGAACAAATACTGTTCCTACAGTGGTTGGTTATTGTAGTGTCCTCTGACCTCACTTTAAGAAGTACCCTTAACCCACTCTCCACTTCTCCAGCAGGACTCTTTCCCCCAGGAGTTATTCTCTCACCTTGTGGGTGGAGACTTTTTTACATCAGTGGTTACTGGAGATGCTTGAGATCACCCTACACTTGCTGTCAAGTTGAGTGAAAAAGGAATTACTCTTTAGCTTCCTTCAACAAATTCTAATAGAAAAAAACTCACTTCGCTCCCACGGCTGATACAGCTACCCAAGGGGTTTTAAACAGAGGGGAGAGAATATTCTATGATGCACAAGGAAGGAGAGAACCAATAAGGCCTGATTCTGATCTAAGAACATAAGTATGGTCATACTGGGTCAGACCAATGACCCTGCTGGAGGAGGAGTGTGGGTTAAGGGTACTAAAACACCAATATCCTGTCTTCTGACAGTGGCCAATGCCAGATGCTTCAAAGGGAATGAACAGGACAGGGAAACCATAGAGTGATCCATCCTCTGTCATCCAGTACCAGCGTCTGGCAGTCAGGGGTTTAGAGATAGTCAGAGCATGGGGTTACATCCCTCGCCAACTTGGCTAATAGTCATTGATGGACCTATCATCCATTAACTTATCTAATTTTTTTTCAAATCTAGTTATAGTTTTCTCCTTCACAATAAGCCCTCACAATGAATTCCACAGATTCACTGTGCATTATGTGAAGAAGTACTTCCTTTTGTTTGTTTTAAACCTGCTGCCTATTAATTTCATTGGGTACCCCCTGGTTCTTGTGTTATGTGAAGGGGTAAATAACACTTCCTTATCCACTTTCTCCACACCATTCATGATTTTATAGACCTCTATTATCCCCCCCCCCCACACACACCCAGTTATTTCTTTTCCAGGTGGAATAGACCCACTCTTTTAAATCTCTCCTCATATGGAAGCTGTTCCATACCTCTAATAATTTTTGTTGTCCTTCTCTGTACCTTTTCCAATTCTAATATATCCTTTCTGAGCTAGGGCAACCAGAACTGCATGCAGTATTCAAGTTGTGGGCATAGCATGGATTTACAGTGGCATTATGATATTCACTATCTTATTATCTATCCCTTTTCTAATGGTTCCTAACATTCTGTTTGCTTTTTTGACTGCCCCTGTATATTGAGCTGATGTTTTCAGAGAACTATCGACAATGACTCCAAGTTCCCTTTCTTGAGTGGTAATGGCTAATTTAGACGCAATCATTTTGTACGTATAGTTGGGATTATGTTTTCCAGTATCCATTACTTTGCATTTATCAACATTGAATTTCATCTGACATTCTGTTTCCCAGTCACCTGGTTCTGTGAGATCCCTTTTAATTCTTTGAAGTCAGCTTTGGACTTAATGTCAGTAATTTAGTATTACTAAATGCAAACTTTGCTGCTTCACTGTTTACCCCTTTTTCTAGATTATTTATGAATATGGTGAACAGCACTGATTCCAGCACAGAGCCCTTGGGGACCCTGCTATTTACCTCTCTCCATTACGAAAATTTATTCCTACCTTTTGTTTCCTACCTTTTAGTCCGTTACCTTTCCAACAGAGGACATTCCCTTTTATCCCATGACTGCTTACTTTGCTTAAGAGCCTTTGGTGTGAGACCTTGTCAAAGGCTTTCTGAAAGTTCAAGTACACTATATCCACTGGATCACTCTTGTCCACATATTTTTTGACCCCCTCAAAGAATTCTAGTAGGTTGGTGAGGCATGATTTCGCTTTGCAAACAACAAACAAATCTCCCAACAAATCATGTTCATTTATGTGTCTGATAATTCTGTTCTTCAGTTATGGTTTCAATCAATTTGCCTGGTACTGAGGCTAGGCTTACTGGCCTGTAATTGCTAGGATTGCCTCTGAAGACTTTTAAAAAAAATCGTGTCACATTAGCTATCCTCCAGTCATCGGGTACAGAGGTTGAATTAAGTGATAGATTACATACTACAATTAGTAATTCTACAATTTTATATTGGAGTTCTTCAGAACTCTTGGGTGAACACCATCTGGTTCTGGTGACTTATTATTGTTTATTTGTTCCGAAACCTTCTCTACTGACACCTCAATCTGGAACAGTTCCTCAGATTTGTTACCTAAATCTCATGTGTGGGAATCTTCCTCATATCCTGTGCAGTGAAGACAGATGCAAAGAATTCATTTAGCATCTCAATGGCCTTATCTTCCTTGAGTGCTCTTTTAGCCCCTCAATTGTCCAGTGGCCCCACTGTTTGTTTGGTTTCTGATGTTAATTTTTTTTTGCTGCTAGTTGTTGTGTCTTTTGCTAGTTGCTCTTCAAATTCTTTTTAGTCTGCCTAATTATACTTTTACACTTGACATATCAGAATTTATGCTCCTTTCTATTTTCCTCAGTAGGATTTGACTTCCAAGTTTTAAAGGATGCCTTTTTGCCTCTAACTTCTTCTTTTACTCTGTTGTGTAGCCATGATGGCATTTTTTTTTACTATTCTTTTTAACTTGGGGTATACATTAAATTTGAACCTTTATTATGGGTGTTTTAAATAGTTTCCATGCAGCTTGTAGGCATTTCACTTTTATAACTGTTCCTTTTAATTTTTGTTTAGTTATCTTCCTCATTTTTGTATAGTTCCCCTTTCTGAAGTTAAATGCTACTGTGATGGGCTTCTTTGGTATTTTCCCCTACACAAGGATGTTAAATTTAATTACATTGTGATCGCTGTTACAGCATGGTTCAGATAAATTCCCCTTTTGGACCAGATCCTGTGTTCTACTTAGGACTAAATCAAGAATTGCCTCTCCCCTTGTGGGTTTCAGGACTAGCTGCTCCAAGAAGCAGTCATTACTGGTGTCTAGAAACTTTATTTCTGCATCCTGTCCTGAGGTTAATATGGGGATAGTAATAATGGAGGATTTCAACTGAGTTTTCTATACTTATAGCTTTTCTAATCTTCCTGAGAGTTTTACAGTCATGATCACCATTCTGGTCAGGTGGTCAGTACTATGTTCCTACTGATATACTCATTATTCAAGCATGAAATTTCCATCATAGAGATTGTATGGTACAGTTTGATGCATTTAAGATTTTTACTATATTTGACTCGAGGCTTTCTTTCACAGATAGTGCCACTCCCCCACCAGTGTGCCCTATTCTGTCATTCCTACATATTTTGTACCCTGGTATTACTGTATCCCATACAAGCAATGCAAAGCAAAAACAAGCAATGCACATACAAGCAATAATGTACACACATCAACTTTCTTTAAAAATCGTTACCAAGTTTATTAATAAAGAAAACCGTTTTGATTGATACACACACTATATACACAGTATTGAACACACATGGTGTATTATGAAGGGCCAAATAATCCTGGTCCTTGTGCACTGTGTGAGTAAATGGGCCGTGTGCTAATGAGCTATGCAGGAAATAGGGAATGGGGGATGGGAACCTCTACAGCGGGATGGACAGGAGCAACAGATCCACTCCGCAGATACAGCTCTCCTTATTCAAATGTGTGGCTTAGCCCATGGATTGTAATCAAAGATCACTGCACCTCCCCCAAATCCTCTCAGTGCTCAGCAAGAAGGACACCTTATAAAACATTCTACATGGTGAACTTTCACCAGTTCCTGGACCAGTACACACCCTCTGGGAAGGAGTAGGAGAGAGAGAATGGGGCTCGGGTAACTTCACACTGTTCAGAGAATACGGTGATCCACTATCAAGTGAATTGGAATTCACTCTCTCTGTTTGTATAAAGTCACCCATCACCCTGGCATTTGAGCACCTTGAAACAATTTTAAACTTTCCCTCACAGGGTTTCTCTTTGTACAGAAGTTCAGTGTAAATGGGTTCCATTGTGTATATGTGCATGCACACGAGCTTGAGCGTACAATAGTCTAGCACTTTTGCACAGGAAATGCAGTGGTCATTGGACAAAAGCTCAATGAGATTTCTGTTTTCCTTTCCTCTTTGTGCTTTACGTTTCATTGTTAAATGCCAACCGTTTATTTATTTATTTATTTATTTATTTTGCAGAGGACTTCACCTCCTTAAAGTTCTTTGAAAAATTTGCATAATTGTCCATTATCCTGGTCCCTCATTCTCTGTCTTTCAATGTTTGCTCCTATTAACATTTCACAATATATCAATCACTGATCCCTGGCACTGGTACAATTCATTTTCTGCAAGATGTTATTGAGATTGTAAATAAATGCCACAGCATCAAGGGGCAGACAAGACGGAGCCTGTCAGATCTGGAAGTCGGCAGCAAAGTTATAATTACAGCAGAGTGGTGTGAGGTGAGTTCCTTACATCCATAGATTTAATTGTCATCAGCTGCTGGGGAAGTTGGGGCAGAGAGGGAAGATGGAGAGTGACAGGGGTAAGGAGTGTTAGTTAACACTCCCAAATAGGCTGTTTTTGCAATTCCAATTACTTGGTTTGTTAATAAGCCGCCAGCAGAATAGTAAGAGGCCCCCATGCTTAAATGGCAGCATTTTCACAAAGATCTATTATACGGTGAGTATTTTCATTGTACAGATTCTAAAATTACAAAATCATGTGAGGTTTCAGAGTAGCAGCCGTGTTAGTCTGTATCTGCAAAAAGAAAAGGAGGACTTGTAGCACCTTAGAGACTAACAAATATATTTGAGCATAAGCTTTTGTGAGCTTTAGCTCACTTCATCGGATGCATGCAGTGGAAAATACAGTGGGGAGATTTCATATGCACAGAGAACATGAAACAATGGGTGTTACCATACACACTGTAATGAGAGTGATCAGGTAAGGTGAGCTATTACCAGCAGGAGAGCGGCGGTGGGAAGGACCTTTTGTAGTGATAATCAAGGTGGGCCATTTCCAGCAGTTCACAAGAACGTGTGAGGAACAGGGAGCGGGGGAGGGGAGGAGGAAATTAACATGGAGAAATAGTTTTACTTTGTGTAATGACACATCCACTCCCAGTCTTTATTCAAGCCTAAGTTAATTGTATCCAGTTTGCAAATTAATTCCAATTCAGCAGTCTCTCGTTGGAGTCTGTTTTTGAAGTTTTTTTCATGAAGAATTGCCACTTTTAGATCTGTAATCGAGTGACCAAAGAGATTGAAGTGTTCTCCGACTGGTTTTTGAATGTTATAATTCTTGACGTCTAATTTGTGTCCATTTATTCTTTTACGTAGATACTGTCCAGTTTGACCAATGTACATGGCAGAGGGGCATTGCTGGCACATGATGGCATATATCACATTGGTAGATGTGCAGGTGAACAAGCCTCTGATAGTGTGGCTGATGTGATTAGGCCTTATGATGGTGTCCCCTGAATAGATATGTGGACACAGTTGGCAATGGGCTTTGTTCAAGGATAGGTTCCTGGGTTAGTGGTTCTGTTGTGTGATGTGTGTTTGCTGGTGAGTATTTGCTTCAGGTTGGGGGGCTGTCTGTAAGCAAGGACTGGCCTGTCTCCCAAGATCTGTGAGAGTGATGGGTCATCCTTCAGGATAGGTTGTAGATCCTTGATGATATGTTGGAGAGGTTTTAGTTGGGGGCTGAAGGTGATGGTTAGTGGCGTTCTGTTCTTTTCTTTGTTTGGCCTGCACTGTAGTAGGTAACTTCTGGGTACTCTTCTGGCTCTGTCAATCTGTTTCTTCACTTCAGCAGGTGGGAATTGTAGTTGTAAGAACGCTTGATAGATATCTTGTAGGTGTTTGTCTCTGTCTGAGGGGTTGGAGCAAATGCGGTTGTATTGCAGAGCTTGGCTGTAGACAATGGATTGTGTGGTGTGGTCTGGGTGAAAGCTGGGGGCATGTAGGTAGGAACAGCGGTCAGTAGGTTTCCGGTATAGGGTGGTGTTTATGTGACCATCGCTTATTAGCACCGTAGTGTCCAGGAAGTGGATCTCTTGTGTGGACTGGTCCAGGCTGAGGTTGATGGTGGGATGGAAATTGTTGAAATCATGATGGAATTCCTCAAGGGCTTCTTTTCCATGGGTTCAGATGATGAAGATGTCATCAGTGTAGCGCAAGTAGAGTAGGGGCGTTAGGGGACAAGAGCTGAGGAAGCGTTGTTCTAAGTCAGCCATAAAAATGTTGGCATACTGTGGGGCCATGCGGGTACCCATAGCAGTGCCGCTGATCTGAAGGTATACATTGTCCCCAAATGTAAAATAGTTATGGGTGAGGACAAAGTCACAAAGTTCAGCCACCAGGTTTGCTGTGACATTATCGGGGATACTGTTCCTGACGGCTTGTAGTCCATCTTTGTGTGGAATGTAGAGGGCTTCTACATCCATAGTGGCCAGGATGGTGTTATCAGGAAGATCACCGATGGATTGTAGTTTCCTCAGGAAGTCAGTGGTATCTCGAAGATAGCTGGGAGTGCTGGGAGCGTAGGGCCTGAGGAGGGAGTCTACATAGCCAGACAATCCTGCTGTCAGGGGGCCAATGCCTGAGATGATGGGGCGTCCAGGATTTCCAAGTTTATGGATCTTGGGTAGCGGATAGAATACCCCAGGTCGGGGTTCTAGGGGTGTGTCTGTGCGGATTTGTTCTTGTGCTTTTTCAGGGAGTTTCTTGAGCAAATGGTGTAGTTTCTTTTGGTAACCCTCAGTGGGATCAGAGGGTAATGGCTTGTAGAAAGTGGTGTTGGAGAGCTGCCTAGCAGCCTTTTGTTCATATTCTGCCCTAGAGCTGAGCTGAAGTAAAATAAAAACATAATGGGGCAAATTTTCAAAGGGGCCACCCCTTGGCCTCCAAAATTGTGCAGATTTGGTTTGGGTGCCAAACTGTTTACTCTTACAATTCTTTATGTACTTTCATTTGTACGTCCAAATTATGACAGCCCTGATTTGTCAATCCAAATGTAAATGGAGTTGTATTTCCTTATGTGAGTACTTCAGTGGGATTGCTCATGGAGGTAAATGCTTCTCAAAGTGAATAAAAGTTACAGAATCAAGCTTTAGGCGATTTGCAAATACTTTTGCAAGCACCATCATTTGCATACATAAATGAGGCCATGTTTTGAAAATGTGGCCTTGTTTGCCTTTTATTTAGCAAAAAACCTAGATGATAGCTCATTACATTGGGGGAGAAAGAGGAAGTAATTTGCAACAGTGAAACCAATTATTTGTTAATCCTATGAATCATAAAATTTAAATTCAGATAATGATCTGAATCTTGACTTCCTCAAATCCAGAAAGGTTTGGATTCAGGATTCTGATTTAGGCATATTATAAGGATAGGCTGGAGTAGCAACACTCAGATCTGGATCCAGGCATTTCCACTATTTGGAAAGTTTTGGATCTGGGCTTCAAATAGAGTCCATCTCTAATTAACTCAAATAACATCAGAGGTAGAGATGGTTGAAGAATTTCCATCAAAATGGGACTGGCACAAAAATAGCAGGGGGAAATTCCAGTGAAAATGTTTTCTGTTTTCCAGCCAGCTCTACCCAGACACCCTGTTTTACATGTCTATTTTATGTGTCACTTGTGCAAGCTTATGGTAACCAAATGGACATAGAAAGAAAGCAGCTCATCTGACCCCCTTGCTCATTTAGAATACCCTTTCACACATTGAACATTCCTTGGTGCTGAAGTGCAGTAGATAGTGATAGTAATGCTATTGATGATGGATACAAGGTTTAAATGTAAACAAAGCGAAAAACCCCCAAACAAAAATGAACAGCCAGTGTGATAATAATTATAGTGTAACTATAAGTGTACCATGGAACGTTATTAATTATTCTCTATACTCTAGAGACTTGACCTTGCAAGTCTGTGTGGTATGTAACAGGGAGTGCAAGTGTAAGAAGCTACACACGGGAGCTGGTAAGTTTAAGCACTAAGATACAGTCTTCTCCATAGAAGATACAACACCAGCCCTTTGCATGCCCATTCTCTCGTGCTGAAGAGAGTGGAGTAAAAGAAGGAGAAAGGTGTGGGAGAAGACTGCGAATATCTGAGGAGACAGACATGAATGAAGTGATTATTTACAGCTTCTTTGTAGGCTTCTTCCTGGTCCCTGGACAGGAGTAATTGGGTGGCTCTGAAGTGTTACTCTCAGTGCAGTATTCCAATATACTCATCCCCTTTTACCTTGACGTTATGTGTGCAGCACTACGTGTCTGCACTGCGTAGGATCCAGCCTCTGTGCTATCAGTCCGGAATGGCTTTCTGGGAATACGTCCAGAAGGAAGGAGTTACACATTTTGACTGATCAAAACAGAAGCCTAACAGACTGAAATGAACAGTTACTTCTTTCAGGCTTAAAAGAGAAAAATCTCCCTTTTCAGTCGACTTCTTCTATGGAGTTGTCAGAAATGGTGCACTGCTCTTTGATGCTCTTTCAAAGACAAGGTGAAATTTCAGCAAATAAATACACACTGTACCTGTAGTGCAGGATTCATTTCAGTCAAGAGTTTAAGACTGAGAGGTGCCCAAAAATAGTCAGTGCTTTTGTTAATTGGACCAAATTTATCAATGGTACAAGTGGGCATAACACCATTGAAACCAATTGGACTTGTGCCCACCTGCATTACTATGGAATCTAGCTCAATATCTGTAGGTTTTAATCACAATGCGTTAAGTTTCAGTTTCATCAAGAGTTAACCATTACCGTGAAAGGCAGATGCTCTTCTGATGTCTGAGATACGAAACAAACATTGACACTTTTTTAACACTCAGCCCTGCAGGAAGAGTGCTGAAGTTTTTGTTACTTCACAGTAAATCCTAACAAATTAGTGTAACCTGCCTTATTCCTCTATCTTCCTGCTGTGTCAAGAAACCACTCTGGCGATCTTGACACTATACCTCTCTGTACACATGAATTCCCAGAAAAATGGTGCATAGCCGCAGACATAGGGACTTTGTATTCACAATATACATGACATGCATGAATGCATATGCATAGACACACACTCATGCCAGTATACCATTAATCACTAGTCAATTTATTAAAGCTATTTTACAGACTACTCCTATTACCCCTGTCTGATGGGTTGTTTACACATCACTGTGGGAATTCCATTCTTTTGACAGTAGGGAAGCCAGGCACAGTGCAATTTTTATTTTTAAATATTCACCATTCAACACTTCTGTTTGTTTTTAGAGTGCTGGTGGCTGTCACTGTACTGTGTTTTGGAACTGTGGGCTTTGCCAGCCCAGTAATTGTAAATCCTGCAGCTCCATCAGCGCTACTTACAACTTTTGCAGAGCTCAATGGGTTTGTTGTACTGCCCCAACTCTAAACAGATTCCACTGTGTGATGGGATCTGACAAATTCCCTTTCAGAGGTCCAAGTATGAAGACAGAACTTAATGAGAAAAAAGTTTATGCTCTTAAACAATCAAAGAAGCATGTTTCATAGCATTGGAGGAATTAGAAATGGAAAAGACCTATTAGTCATTTAGTGTATCCCCCTGGCAGTAGAGGATTGTTTTCTATAATAAGTCTGTGTATTTTTAAATCTTACAGGATAAACTCTCTGGAATATATAGAGCCTGTCCCTTCTTCCTGAAAATTTTGTCAAAACTGATACATCTCCACAAAGCATTCTAGTTCCAGCCAGCTCTAATAATCTATTTCCAGTTCCTAAAAACAAGAAGTGTAATTATCTGTGAGGCATTCAGATATTATGGTCCTGAGCGCTGTACAAATACCTCAGGCAAATCCTGTCAAGTGCTGACCACCTGCAAGTCCCATTGATGTTAATGGGACCCTCTCAGAACTTGCCTCTAGTCAGGTAGATGGATGAATGAAGACAAAAACAAAGTAGTCTTGTTAGGTATGTGATTATACTAAGCTTTTAGGTCGCAAAAAATTATATTTCAACAGCCAAAAAAAGGGAGAGGAGAGAATACGAAGTGTCTAAAACATTATATGATATTTAAATAAAGAGGTGGTTAAGAAACTTAAGCAGCAAGGCATGAAACAGATCCTCACAGCAATTATCAGAAAGTTCATTCACAAAGTCTGTGAGACTGCATCACCCACGCATGGACTTTGCTCCCCAAGGATGATTGTTCTTTCAGTCGTAAGTATTGCACATAAAAATCAGTGGTATTTTAACAGATTGTAAAAAAAACAAACAAACAAAACACGAGTCCTACCAGCGACCATAAAGAAAGGTTCGCCCTTCCTGTGACAAATAAACATATCCTCTCCCCTAATCAGCAGAAATTGCCAACTGAGGTGCTGTAGTCTCTGCACTCATGATTTCATTTAACACAATTTTGGAAAAACTGTATTTAAAAAGTAAAAAAAGAGTGTAAGTTAATTCTGAAAGTCACTTTGCAGTTTTGTTTTTGATTCCATCAGGTTCCACTTAAGTGAGCTGAATGTGCTTAGAGTTGTTATTGTGACTTTATGGAATTTTCAATACTTGTACTGAAAAAACAAACAAACTTCTTAGGCTGTAACTTCATTTTCCCGCAGATGCAGTTCAAAGCTCTTGGTCAGAAACTGTGAAGAGGACACATTTTAATTTTAAAAAGTGTACATATGCCCTGATCATTCACGAGATTTTGCTATGGTTAAGAAGAGAATCCAGGTCTGTCTAAGTAGAAATATTACTAGGTATCTGACTTCTTCTTTTCTAGAAGACCCCAATGCCTGTGATCTCTGATGCATTAATATTGTGGAAATTCAAGCTCAATCTGAAGACTGGGGAGTTTATGTAACACAACAGGACTGTGGACCATTATATCCCTTTCTGAAACGACTGTAGTTCCTTGAGACCTTTATGAAAAAAAGTCCTACAGAATTTAATAAGCATGGAACCTATAAAGTGTTATAGACTATGAATAGAATTCTACAAAATTTACTAATACACTAATTGAATTTAATAGACAGTACTATCCTTTCTAAATAATTTAAAAACCATTCTATGGTATTCAATAGAGAATGATATCCGAGCTATAACATTCTGTAGGTTGCTTTAAAAGTTGTAATGAAAGGTTTTCATTCTCCATTAAATACTCTAGGACTTTTCCATACTGGAAGGGGAAACAAACAAACAAAATAGATAACAAGACATCAGTAATCTTGAAAATCTTTAATGCTTCCTGTCCCACGTCTACTGTTGCACTATGTAATTTCAGAGCGGCAGCATAAAGAAATTAGGAATTATTTGAAGATGGATTTCAACTTCTTTAGATACAATACATGCTGTTGTTTTCTTGTTAGTGACAAAAGAGGAATAGTCTTAATAATCCTGTGGAAGATTTCCTTAAACAGTTCCATAATTTACATGGAGGAGATGTAAACAAGTAGCTGACATACATAAGTCTCACAGAGTATTCTCTCAGGATGAAATTCACCCAAGTCTGTAGGCGATGCACAAGGCCCTCTTCATTACTTAAGCTCTCTGTGTGAAGCAGGGTGAGCAGCCAGGCAGGAGGTCTTCTTCCCTCACCCCTTCCCTTGCACATTGGCCTCAGCTAGACTGGGGATGGAGCTAATGGATTTGTACTTACACCGATCAAAGGGCCTGAAATCCCAGCATCTCATGTAGGCTGTGTAGGAGAAGAGGCCACTGTTCCAGGATACAGACTGGAATAGCAGCCATGGAGAGGCTGAACTGCAGCCTGCCTACAGGTTGGGTGAGGTGAATTCAGTCTGTCCAGTCTCTGTGGGACTCCCTGCAGAAAGTCAGATGAACAGAGCTTTGAACTTTCATTCTTAGAAACCAAGAAAGGAACCTCCTTGATATCCCTGTTTCTAGGGTTTCCCCTTTTGGCAAGTAAGCAATAGTCTGATCTTAGCTATCACCCTGGGGAATACAACCTGAAACCTCTATCTGTAAAAACTGCAGGGCTTTCCTTTTTAACTTACATTTTCCGTACTAAACTATAGTTTAAGAGAAAATCTACACAGAAGAGGCGGGGAAAAGTCAAGCTACTCAAATTAATCTAACGTATTTTGTTTCTTGTTTTGTTTTGTTTGTAAGGTACCTGTGCTCACTAGGCTTTCATAGCAATGGCAGAGACTGATGTATATCTGTGTATAGTACAGAGACAGGTGTGAACCAAAATCTTGGATGGAAATACCCTCAAACTTTGGGAAAGTTCAGATCCAGATGGATAGAAATGTTGCAGCTGAGGGCTGGTATGTAACATTAGAATAACATATTCTCTTTAATCCATATTTGAGAGGAACAGGCAGAAGAGAGAACTTTTTGCCCTTTTCATCTAGCATATTTCAAGGCAGCACAAGAAGCTGGCTAGTGGTTTAGAAGAATCTCTCTGAGAAGCAGAAGGTGGATCCAGATTGCAACACCAGATCCAAACCTACTCAGATTTTGGGGAAGTTTGGATCTGAATTGGGATTTTGGAGCCCAGGCCCATCTCTACTGGACAGTCTGGGATTGTGGGCTCTGACGATACACAGACAAACTAAGAAATGAATATAGGGGTTTAATCCACTCCAGGGTGAACCTCTTATGAGCAGACATTCATTTTCCCTAAACCAGAGGTTCTCAACTTTTTTCTTTCTGAGCCTCCCCCCGCCAACATGCTACAAAAACTCCATGGCCTCGCTATGCCACAACAACTGTTTTTCTGAATATAAAAGCCAGGGCCAGCATTAGGGGGTAGCAAGCAGGGCAATTGCACGGGGCCCTACACCACAGGGGGCACCCCAAAGCTAAGTTGCTCAGGCTTCGGCTTCAGCCCCTAGTGATGGGACTTCGGGCCCCAAGCTACAGTCCCATGTGGCAGGGCTTTGGTTTTCTGCCCTAGGCTGTAGTGAGTCTGATGCCAGCCATGTTTGGTGGACCCCCTGAAATCTGCTCGTAGCCCACCGGGGTGCCCCTGGTTGAGAACCACTGCCCTAAACAACACCTTTTCACACAGTTGCAGTATTTATTGACTACACCCTTTGCATCGCCAGTATATAATATTCCTTTGCTACTGTAAAGGTTTAAGTCTGGGACATCAATGCAAAACTGTCACTTAGGGGAAACACCAGGTCCAGTGTGACAAAGATGCCATAGCATTTTTTTCTCAATAGCTGCTAAGGCTCCCTCTGGCTGTAGAGGGCAAACAGCATGAGGCATACAGAAAAGACTACATATGCTGTGATCCCTCCCCTTTTAAGATTAGGCACATGCTGGCTGCTGACTGATGCACCCTTCTGATGTGAAGTAACCAGGGTCACAGCAAATACCTGAGATAGGGTAGAGACGGTACTAGCCATAACCCATCCTCCTTTTCTGGCTTGCTTGGCCAATAGAAGTGGGAGGGAGACTTCACTGTGCTGGACTGGGTAGGGATGTGGCGTGCAGACTGCACAATCTCATAGTGCAGCTGCTGCTGTTTGTTTAAGAGCAGTCAGGGCCAGAATCAGATAGGTGAAGAAGCTATAAGGCGTGGCAAGCACCAGGAAGCAGCTCGCAATCCTGGCTCTCTGCCCTACAAGTGCTCCCTCCTGGTCCTGAGTCTCCTAGCTCTCTCTGGCAATGTGCCTCCCTCCCTGATTCTAAACTTGGCGACTCCATAGACCCTTTCAAGCTCAGAGCCAAGACCAGCAGATTCTTGGATCCTGTGTTAATCCAGCCCTGAGAGTGACTCTGCATTCCAGCTTTGGAAGACAGGCTACGCTTCTGTGCACCTCAGGATGCCTTAGACTGCATTTTCACCCCACAATATTCAGACCTTGTGCAAGTTTGCCCATGAAAAGAGGAAAAGCAGCAGTGCATTTGAATCTAAAATTTAGTTGTAATAATTTGCATTTGACCTGAAAACGCAATACGTAATTTAGATTTCATGGGGAAACATGGCAGAGTGGGTAGAGCAGTAGCTTTACAACTGAGCTTTTATATATAAGCTTGGTGATCAGATCCTGCTTGCTAGTGAATCTTTATTCATCTGACACCCTTTACTCCAACGAGCTACATGGCTTGAATAATAGGGTTGTTGTAGGACACTGACGTGCCACAATTGTGGTGGAAATCTGTAGAATGCCTGACTCAAGTCAGTGCTATTAGCCTTTTCTTTTTATGAAAGCTACATTCATTTCACATAAAAAATTAAAAAAAAGATTTCAGATCTGTTACCTGGTTAAACACACACACATAGACACGTGATCATGTACACACAAACACACACATCTTATATATATTATATATATATAAATCAGAATGGGTCCCATATTGAAATACCCAACATCCTGACTGTCCTTAACTATCTCGTCCTGTTATAGGCCAGGGTGTATTGAACAAAAGAGACAGTCATTTGTTAAGCTGCTTCAGTAAATAGTGCTTGCAAGTCATAGTACTCCCATGCAAGCATGATGCCATTATATTATCCAGTTAATATTAGCTGATGCTCTGAGGCCCTTGTTGGAAATGATGCTTTGTCTTGATGGGTTTTTTTTTTGGAAATAACTTTAATTAAGTACCAGTGCTCTGACCAGTCATTCAGATCAACTTCTGAAAATCCTTACCTGCTTACATTCCTCATAACATCTTTGAAGGCTCTCACAATTCATTGAACCAGTTCAGCCTAGTTCTCAATCTCAATAGACACGAGGCAGTCTTGTCTCTTTATTCAACTCTTGTACACAAAAATACCAAAACAAGATTGTGGGAGCTACTTAAGAGATCAATGCCATTTACAGCAGCAGAAAATAGAACAAAATATTGGGCATGCTCCCAGAACAAACTTGTAGAACACACACACAAAAAGAAGGCATCTAACAATCATTTAGGCATTTCTTTAAGAGTCCTGTCTACCTAGGCCACCCATGAGCTATTTGCCTAGTATTCAGACAGCTGGCCTAAAAAAGGATCTGGCTTCTGCTTATATTTATTAAATCTGCAGGAAGGATCCATCAATCACAACAATGGGGTTTAAATGTTTGCTGGGTGAGGGGAGTCCCATAAGCACTCTTTGAAGTGTCTTTTGCGGAAGGTAAACATCTGAAGAACATAAATAGCTGCTCTTCTTTCCAATGAGTAACCTCGTCAAAGTGGATAGAATAGAAGGGATGGGGGAGGGGTGCCATCATGAAAAGGAAAAGCAATAAAAGATTCCTTATGACAGCAATTTACACATTTACTGCTCTTTGATATGTTAACTAGATTTTGCAAAATGGAATTCTTTGTGGTTTAGAGGTCTTTGGTCAGTGATAGCTCACAGTCAGAACAATGTTTTGCAATAGACATAATGCATCTTCTAATTAATAGGGTAACTTGGGCAACCTTTGTAAATCAGTGACATCATTATAGTAAGATACAAGTGAATAGTTGTTCATAAGGAAGGAAAGCTCCTCGTAACACCAGTATCATTATTTACTGTGTGCACTGACTAAAATGAATTGGATTAAATACAAGGGGATCAATAGGTTATGGGCCCTATTCACTAAACTTTTACAAGGCCTTTGATTCTAGAAAACAGAGCTTTTCCATTCAGAAAATTAGTGATGCAGTACTGCAAATTTCCAGATTGCATATTCAGCAAAGTCTAAGATCATATGATGCAAATTGTCCAAATGTATAAAGATATGAAAAATGGGGAGGTCAATATGCAAACTAAAGTGAACAATATATTAAAATGTTTTTCTTATATACAGACACACTGCTATGAAATAGAATGCAATAGTAGCCAGTGCATGTGGTACAGATTTTAACATAGCAGAACAAAATATGATATATCATTCAGAAATGCATTATTATATGACTGAATCTAGAGACACCCACATCAACAGAAAATATGCTCTATCCTGAAATATGGCTAGCCGACTAACGACTCTTCCCTGGAAATATATTCAGCTACTAAATTAGGATCAATAACATAGCGATTGAATGCATTTTCATTGTGCTAGCAAACATATGCAAAGGTGGTTGCATTTCAGTGGTGTGTGAAGTGATTCATGTTGATTTGCTGGAATTATTCAGGCTGAGAGCTGCTATATAAATATAAGATATTATTATAGTTAACATTATGACATGTGGCAGTAAGAATACTAAATAGCAATTACATTTCCAATAGGTGATATTAATAGTATTTTCAGCAATTCCTTTCAAGCACCGAGGACTTTCCTATTTAAAAATGACTGATAATATTTGGGTATGGTGCAGTAATTTTTTATCAAACATTTATCTATGCCCAATACATTTTGTTTAACAGAAGTAGGAGCACCCAGGATCCGAGTACATGGTCATATTATGTTGTCATCTTCTTCACCACATTATTAGCCCTTTTCCCACTTATGACCTTCTCCCAGTCAAGACCCACACCTCTTATCCAGTCTTTCTTCATCCTGGCCTCTCTCATACCTTGACTTCAAACTCTTGGGTGCTCACTTTATTCCTGTGTCTCAGACATGCTTTTCCTTTCTTTCCTTCTCCTGCTTCCTTTGAAACTCCTAGTCCATCTCCACAAATTCACCATGATCAACAACCTCAATTGCACTCACAAGGGTTGCACTGAATGGGAGTGACACACAGAATTACACATCATGCACATACATGTCCAAGGACAAAATTTGGCCCATAATGTTTTAGTATGACAATCTTAGTATCTTGAATTATTCTTGCAAGAGAATATAATCTGAAAAGAAGATAACAGAGTTTCTAGACAGCCTGTTTTATTTTTCTCGTCAAGGAGAAAACAGAATTTATATTTCAGAATGCAGACCCTACTAGGGTAGCTTTGATCAAGCTCCCATTCCAGTTTTTAAGAGGAGCTGGATCAGATGCATAGCTGTGTGTTTCTCCTGAATGTTCTCATATGTCATGAAACTAGCAGTAGATGTAGTATGATAAACACAGAAAAGGAAGAAGAGCTGAGTGAAGGTAACATGGGCTGGTGCTGAATGAATCTCTCCAGCAACAGAATCACTTACATATTCCAGGACAGGTTTTGCCCTATAGTACAGCCCTGTTTCTCCCTATTTCTTAGAGGTTTAACCTTGACTGTTTTAATGGTCTATTTGCCAAAATTTTACAAAAGAATCCTCCACCCAGCTTCTTCAGGTTTTGATACCAGACCCATCACCATGGTATTGGTCCTCCTTCCACTAGTGCTTTAAGTGATGTGACTAACATCTATCACATATAGTTCTTTCTGTCTCTCATCCTCTCCCCGAGGATAATATGAAGTGGAGGGTTTTTTTTTCCTTTTTGACCTATGCTAGGTGTCCTCATTAGTAAAGGCAGTGTTGACAAAGTAGGTGCCTTGTGCTTGGAATGAAGGAGAAATGGTGAATCTATCACTAAATTAGAGATGGACATGAACCAAAAGCCTGGATCACGTCTCTACCTCTATAACTGGCTGAGCAAAAACCCTGGGATCTGAAACCCCCGCAAACTTCAAGGTGTTCACAATCCTGACCTGCATCTGAATTTTGTGCCCCAGGGCCATCTCTAAATGTAATTCCATTTAAGTCAGATTTACACAAGTATCAATGAAAGCAAAATTTGGTTTCCTCTATCGTTGCTGTTAGCCTTTCTCAGCATCACCCAACCGTACTGAAAGGGTTGTGTTTGCATGTACAGCAATAGGCTGAGCCCAGATTTACTCTCTAATTTACTTTTTTGCTGATTTATCACTTCACTAATGACACAATAGATTTTCCCATTAGTTTATTATTATTATTTATTATTGGTATTGGTATTATTCTGAAAGAAAATGAAAACAAAGTAGAGAAGTGACCTAGTTTCAAAGGCAGTGCATTATTTTCAAGAGTTCAGCAACACTGCACTGAATGGACAGTTTCCATTTTACCAGCATTCAATCACTGGCATTTGTCTTTTGTATCCCAGAGCAATTGCATAACTCTAATATTGACCCTAACCAGAGCCCTTTGTTTCTTACCCTAACAGCCAAAAGCATTAAAAATGCGTGTTTACTTAATTTGTCCTGGCATGCAGTGTAATTACAAGCAGTTTGTTTTCTCTGTTGTAAAATATGGGATAGAGGAGGAATAAAGTAATGTGGAAAATTAACATTGTGATGTACTGTATAGTGGAATAACACTAAAAACACTTAGCAGTCTTAGTACTGGAGGTGCTATTTGTGTTGTGTGCAAGAGCAATAAAAAATTAAATGCCTCTTTCTAAACTATATTTGCATGATTTTCAGCTGCAGTAAAATTAATCTGATCTGCCTCTAAGTACAAAAGAAAAAAAAAATCAAAGCACCAGTGGAACAGAATAGCACTTGGGCAGGCTTTAAAGTCGCATTCTTCTATTTGTTGAATACTACAGCACTGCTTAATGAAATAAATTACAGTGAAAAACATGACCAGAGTGAACACATTCAGAGGTTCCTCAGCTCTGGCTGGAGTCCATACAAAGCTCTGCCACCATAGCATGGCCTTGCCCGTAGGACCTTTTGATGCCAGGTTAACTATTGGTGAGGAGGAAGACTGGGTATGCTGTAGCACTGCATCTTAATAGGTTATTTCCCTTTATTGTCTGTATGGGAGCTTCTGTACCCAACTCTGTAAATCATTCCCTCTCTGTTCTAACTCTTTCTGCAAAGCATTTTCCCCTTTTCTTTGTACAGCACCGTAAGCCAAACTGTGATCTTGGTTACACTGGCGTAACTCCATATTTACATCAGAGCCACAAGCAGAATTCATCCTCCTTCTCTTTATTTTCAGTGTCATTCTCTCTGTAAGGTACTCCTCAATATTTTATATGAAGGACCTTAGATAAAGAATAAATTGTGCAACATCCTTCATCACATGTACTTATTTAAAGGGATAGAAACTTAAATATTAAAATAGATGGGAAAGAAACAACTCATCTCTACATAGTTATGATATTTTTGGTTCGTTCGGGATTTTTTGTTTTGTTGTTTTACTTCAATAGAGATTCACCCCTCCTCCCCGTAAACAATATTAGTTTTTTTAAAAATTAGACCTGCTGGTTAAAATAAACATTTGGGCCCTTTGTTATTACTATCAAACAATCCTTAATTAAGCCCTTCAGAGCTGTATTTCAGATAATGTTTTCAGAGTGGAAAGCTTAACTGATCAGATTCCCATAATAAAGATATGATGCTGCTCTATTTGTATGAGCCTTATCAGTAGAAACGGTATGTCTAGTCTCCTAGCTCTGGCCACTGTCCATTTTGTCATCTGACTCATCTTTATTTTTTTAATAAGTTGAGATGAACCTGGAAGACAAGGGGGCTTTTAACAGGAGTAAAGAAGAAATCCAGCTCTATTCTAGTGCTAGCTGGAGGTAGGGAAGTCATTAGATTAACCTCTCTTGACAGGTCAGGCTTAGCAAATATTCTTAAAAATAACTCTTCCAGTAATTTATGACCTTTTGGGAGCATAATCAATAGTGTTAAGAGGAGAGGCAGCCAGACAGCACTTCCTGGTCGGAGAAAGTTTCTTGTCTTTGTAATGTTTGCATTCTGTCTGCTTGTATGCACTAAGACTGACTGCCAGTGATATCATACCCCTTTTACTCCATCAGTTTTGGAGACATACATTATTATTGTCAATTTACCGTCTCCTCTGTTATTTCGTACAGTATCTAATTCCAACACACGCCGGTGTGCAAATGCAATTACAAAGTGAGGAGAAACAGCATAGCACAATTTCTGCCATGTCCGCTGTCTCCCCTTGGGATCATTTTATGGAGAATGACTTTTATGCTCCAGCACCCCAGCAAAGACCCATGCAAAGACTTATGCATCTCCTTAATTTTATGCACAGAGAGTAGTTTCATTTACTTCAGTGGGACTACTTGTATTGCATAATTAAGCACATGCCTAACTCTTTGCAGAATCAGAATCTGGGAGAATTTCAGGCTATGATTCCGTATTTCCCACTCCCAATATAAAAACACCTATACTCTACTGGTTCCTGTCCCCTCCTGATAAAACTGAGGAAGCAATGTACAATACCTTTATTGCTAGTCCAAGATCCTGCCTACAGCATAAATGGAGATAAAGTGTCCAGTCTTGACCTAATATTTTCCTTTTTCTGAGTTTTCTGAAGATGTAGATTTGGGCAATTACCAGAAATCTAGACAATTATTTGACAAAGTATAGTAGCGTATGCCCAGTCAGGGCTATGTATGTCTGTCAGAGAGAGAGAGAGAGAGAATGAGCTTTCTCTGCCTCGCCCTCTTGGCACATAAAGGGGAAGAGAAGAGAAATGCCTGCTCCTACCCATCCAGTTTCTTCTGAATCTGAATACCATAATACCACGGTGCATTTTTTTCAGGGAACCTCTGAAGTGCCTCGTGCATATGAATTTGAAGATTTGCTGAACTTAAATATATTTCAATTTATAAAATGGCACCATGAGTTTTTTGTGCCCTGTCATTATTTAAGCCATATCTACACCACAAAATTAAATTGACCTAACTTGTGTTGGCATATAGATGCTGCAGTCATTACATCACTTGTGCGTCCTCACCAGGAGCGCTTGTATTGATTGCATTGTGGGTCTGGGGCACTGTGGGATGGCCAGTAAAGCAGTTTATGTAAGCAATGCAGCATCTGAGTCAACCTAAGTACATTGGCCTTGACTATGCCGCTCCTGGAGGTGGAGTTATAAAATTGGCATGGTGAGTCAGTTATTTGCTGGGAGAGAAATTGAAGTGTAGACACTTCCATAGTTAGGTTGACCTAAGCTGCCTTGCATTGACCTAACTCTGTTGTATAGACCAGATCTTAGACACACATACAAGTTATATTGACCTCAGACAGCCTCACATATACACACCATCCCCAATAGTGGCTAACTGTAAACAAACTGCACATATTGTCGAATCAAAAAAATTAAAGGGGGTGATAAAGAAAACAAGTTGCAAATGTAAATATGAGGTTGATATTTTCACTTTTTATTCACATCATTAATTTGTTTTGTCCTGGCTAATATTTCCTCTAGCTTTTGTATTATCAAAAATGCTCCCACAACAAATCAAATAAATAAAAAGGAGAGACTGAAGTCCTGGATCCTGCTCTGAGAGCCATGGGGGTGATTTCAATGTGGCTTTGCATGGACACAGAAGTGCACCCATGCGGACTGAAGTGGAGGGACCAAAGGCAGGCCTGAAAACCCAGCCCACTCCACCTTGGGAGGAGTTGATGAGACTAATATTTTTAAGGGATTTAGTGAGTCACCTTATAAAAGTGGGGGTACATTCATTATGACAACGCACTGGGAATTACTGGATGACAGTTGTTTTCAAAGTACTAACGATGAACTGATTTGCAAAAGTAATAGAATAAAAATAATTTAGAAAAAACAAACATTGCTCCTTTCATAAATCTCTGCCAAAGATTTAATGCCCGCTGTTCTTCATGTCAAATCCTAACATCTATTCTATTGCAAACTGTCAGAGGCTGAGAAACCCAAAGCTTTTCCCAAGACAGGTGGCTAAGGTGAAAAAGGCCTATTCTCCTTACACTCCACCTTCATCAACATTTCATCCTCTGGAGCTGAGCAGCTGGAAAGGATTAAATGGGTTATCAAGGGGTGATTATAGTAGGGTTCACCCTAAAATAATGTGGAGTGAAGTTAAAAACAGCCTTAGTTTACAGAGAGATTATTATAACATGGAAGCTACAATGAGAATTGGGGCCAGATCATAGCTGGCTCTGTGTGGGTGCCCAAGGGGAGGGCTGAAAGCACAAAAAATTCCCTCTTTGTACCCCTGAATAGGCACTAGACACAATAACGGCACTTGGGCTCAGGAGCACCCAATTTTCCTACCAGTTGCAGGCATGCAACTCCTCTTCACTTCAAAGGGAATTGTGTGTGCACAAGGCATGGGATGATCTGGCCCACTGAGTGCAAGTATGGTGTAGGTTTAGCTCCAATGGGAACAGTACACTTTCCAAAATAGGCAGAGGCTAGACACAGGGGAGAGGTGTAGTCACATTAGTCTTTGCTCCTAGAGGCACGATGCCTTCAGTAGTTCCTGATGGGACAGAGCACCTCTGAGCTCTGTCTAGTGCAGCCAGATAGTTTTACTGCCATAATCCATCCCTTCGGGTATTAGAACATGTGTAATCACTGATCAATCATAGAATGTTAGGACTGGAAGGGACCTCAAGAGGTCATCTAGTCCAATCCCCTGAATGCATGGCAGCACTAAGTATTATCTAGTATTATCTATGAAGGTTTGTAAAGCTTTTCCCTTGTTGGCATCTAACATGGTCTGAAGTCTTTATGTTCTGTTGGACTGGGCTGAGGAACAGAAACCCTTAAATGCAGAAAAAAGTCCCACAAGCACCAACAAAAATGGAGTGAAGAGTATATACCTTTCACTTAAGAACGCTAAGTATTCTAAAATTGAGGTATAGTTTTTCCATAATTACCTCCTGTACACAGTGCATTAACACTGAGCAATAGCTGAAGATCAGTATGCCTAAACCAATAGCACTGAGTGTGGTATAGGGTACTTTGAAATAAATGTATAGATTTTAAGGCCAGAAGGGACCATTCTGCTTGTGTAGTATGACTTCCTCCATAACATGTTCCCGAGAACCTCACCCAAGAATTCCTGCATCAACCCAGATATGGTGCAAGAATTAGTCCATAACTAGATTTTTCCTGTCTACACTAGATCACAAAATGAGTCCACTCATTTTGAACTAGTAACCATAAAAAGGATAAAAATGAGGAAAAACCTCTGCTTAAAAACATTAGCCTCAGACATTGCGCCAGCTTCAAAAAGCTCCTGAATTTTACACTCAAATTACTATTAATTCTGCAATTTTATTTCATTTAAAAAAAACATGACTCAATGGAGCTATATATCAGGTCTTTCTTTGGCCCATTGACTTGATATAATTCTCAGCAGACTCTGCACATGCTAAGGGCATAATTGTTTCTATTAGTCATTACTGCAGTATATTTAAAGGGGAAAAGTGGGGGAACATTAAACAACTAGTAAAAGTAAACTAACAAGGACAAATACAGTATTATGCTAATTACATGATGATGTAAGGCTCAGTTATGTTTTATTATCCTTCAGGAAATCCTTCAGTTGTGACGTTGCAGTCAGTTAGTCATATCATCACCCTGAACATAAAGCCACAACAGCTTTCTGGCATCCTCTTTCCCCTGCAGCTCACACCATGATATACTCTCTGTCTCATCTATTATGGCACCATTAGGGCAGTTGTTCCATCCACAGAACTCCTATTTACTTCCGTGGTTGTTCTGCAAGTGGGTCAGTTGCAGAAGCAAGTCCTAACATAGTTATTCAACAGGAATGTACAACATTTAGATATTTCTGTGCATTCTTCAAAGCATGAGTATATATTTTCCCAAGAAACAAAACACATCACTTTATATATCCTATGAAAAAAATCTTATTACCTGTTTATGCAGTGAGTAGTCTACATCATAATTTCTTATATAGTACTGATGAAATACTACACTGAGCACTATAGAAGACATCCTGTCTCTCTCAAGTCAAACCGATTTTTTGGGCCTACTGTTGTCACAAGGTATTTAGAATTCTACCTAAGGCAAAAATGTACTCATCAATATTAAAACTCTCCACCTCTGTAATATACACATATGAAATGCAACCTGCACTCACAAATTTGCCTTCACGCTCAGATTTTAACATATTGAAATAGTATCTCTTAAAAAAAATTAGAACACACTTAACTCATAAGGGTGTTTTTGAGGGGTGTGTTTTCACTCATGATCTCTTCTTCACCCTTTGAGATAATGTGCTCACTAAGTCTGGGGGGGAAGGGGGAGGCGAAAGTGTGCATGCCATCTCCCATCAAAGCGATGTAGAGTCTCCATCTCTCTATATACAGTATGCATGGACTGTGCAAATTAACTACACCATTCCTTTCAAAGCGAAGTTTCTGTCCATGCAGTGTATATGAAACCATATCTACCAAATTATTTTGAAATTCAGCATTGATAAGTGGGTAATGAATGCTATTATAACTGGCTGCCTCCATGCATAGGTGAATCATAGCTTCTCTTGCATGTGATTTTGAGAAGATGAACAAGCTTGTGTCTGCAAGTGCTTGTAAATGTTTTGTGTCTATTCACAAGATGGTTGACAGAAAGTCTCCAAGCCATCCCTGCTGATGAGGTATTTCAACATTTGCTGAGGTTCCCTTTTCCTGACCATGGCAAGTCAAAGCATGTGCAGAGTGTGTGTGTGTGTGTGAGTGTAAGAGAGAGAGAGAGATGGCTATACATCTGGGAGTGAAATGAGCTTTCATGTGTAGAATGTGACTTCAGGAGGCTAATGATTGATTCTTTGACAACAGTTAAGCTGGCAGGCATTTCCACTGATGAACTCCAAATAGGACTTCAAGTTCTCAACAAAGGGCTTGTCTACACTTACCGGGGGATTGATGCATGGTGATCGATGCATTGGCGGTTGATTTAGTGGGTCTAGTGAAGACCCTCTAAATCGACCTCAGATCACTCTCCCGTCGACTCCTGTACTCCACCTGAATGAGAAGCGCAAGGGAAGTCGACGGGAGATGCTCTCCCATCGACATCACATAGTATGGACCCCACAGTAAGTAGATCTAAGTACGTCAACTTCACCTACGTTATTCACGTAGCTGAAGTTGCGTAACTTAGATCGATCTCCCCCCATAGTATAGACAAGGCCAAAGAGGCGGCAGATATAAAACCCTTTTCTATTTTTCCCTCAGAAAGCCTTCATACTTCCTCTCCTGCCTGCTGTTGAAGGTGATGGGAAATCCTTTCCTCCTATACTGAAATCAAACATTTACTCCCAAGAGGACCAACACCATACAAGCGATTTGATTTGAATGTCTTCATTTGAGAATAACTTGGAGGCACTTAAAATACACTTGTAAGCCTTTGATTCACAGCTGCTAAAAAGATGTAATCTTGTATAAAACTTGGGCATCTGCTTTGTCATGTCACAGTGACAGTTGGGTATAAGGCCTGGGTGACATGGGATAACGTGATACACTCTAACCAGCTGCAAGATAACCGTTTTTAAGTGCTTCTCTTGTGTGTATAATAGTATCCAATGGAAAATGAAAAAATCTGTGGAGCCCATTAGACAGCTGTTATGTAATTCCTCTTCTCTTACTTATGCCCATAGGTGCGTAAAGCCCTGGGCTGTTTGGATTTCATGAACATTCCAAGACGTCATTTTCAAAAAAGAGATAAAAGCCTCACACAATGGCTTCTGGAAGTTCCTATTGTTTCCCACTGTGGGGTAATGGCAAATGGGGACGGGGCCTGGGGCGAGAGCTTTTCTTCTTTCCTTGAAATGTATGTACAGTTTCACAAGTTGTTCTCTTAAAACAAATATTTATTTGCTCTGATATAATTATAAAAGTGTTTCACCCATAAATAACCTCAAAACACTATATTCATGTATGCCCTCCCCCATCCAGGGTGGTGGTGGCTTACTTTTAATACATGAGTGGCCCCTGTCATCAGTGGGTTGGGAAGATGGCTTACTGGAATAAATAGCAGGCTGTAAATGCTTAGATTCCTTCGGACAATGGGTTCTAATTCTGCAAGGGTTGATTGATCCTTCAGAGTTAGATAACTTGACTACTCTGTAGTCAGCTCCAGGTCATTAGGATATCAAACTAAAGGAATGTCTGCATGGCATGAACATTAAAGGTCCTGTGGAAATTTAGTTAGGCTATGGCTTTGTGTTGGTATGCTTAGATTAAATTCCCCCTTTATTAAGTAATTGTGCAACATACATGTTGTCTGCTTGGTTGCCACTTTTTACCCCAGAGGCCGCTACATTTCAGTTATTTTTCTGTCTAACAAAATGCTTTGGGATCCTTCACAATTAAAGGCACAAACACCAAAATTAAATATCTCCTCCTCCTTGCCTTGTCTTCTTGTGAGACGTGCTCACAAGGCAGACTAGTGATAGGAGACAGTGGCTCGTACTGTATATAACCTAGGGACATGGATCTGCAGCTATCTTAGGCCCCAGTTCAGCAAGGTCCTTAAGCACATGCATAACTTAAGCATGTGATTAGCCCTCTTTGAAAGCAACAGGACAGCTCAAGTACTTAAAGTTACACAAATGCTTAAAGAACCTTGCTACTTATCTATGGTACTTATAAAGTCCCTCAACATAGTAGTATTTAAGCTCCGCACAACCTTTAATATATTTATCTTCATAACACCTCTGTGAGGAAGGGAAGTGTCACAGAGGAAACCTATGCCAGAGCAGGGAATTGAACATTGGTTGCCCACAACCAAGGCCGAGGGGGTTCCAGACTTCCACTGGACCATCCTTTCCCCTCACTGAAGCCTAAGATTTTGTCTCTTTAGCACATGCACAGTAACAAGCTGTAAGTGCATAAGTGTCAAGTGTTCTCCAAAGTTGAAAGACCAATCCTTTGACATTTTGAAAATTTTAGAAAACATTTTATTGGCAAGATTAGGTGATTTTCATTCCTTTTCATATCGCTCTAAATATTTTCCTGCTCCTTGACAACAACTGGTATTAGCAAAGAAGCTAAGACATTTCTGTCTAACCTTTAAATCAGGTCTTTTACTGAAAAGAGAAAAATCTCTCCTTTGAACTTCCATAAATAACTGTTTCTGGGTCAAACTACAATTCACCAATTTGCTCCCAGAGTGCGTAATGTAATTTTCCAGGAGCCAGCTTTTGTACTTTTCTGTAGCCTATATATGTGTGTGTATATATATATATATTTAAAAGCACTGACATTTAGTAGGTCAGAAGTCAGCTCTGTGTTGTATCTAACATTTTTAGTATACCAAAAAACCCTTCTGTTTTTAGTAGTACTTGCACTGCTTGTTCAATTCATATCAAACCACATTGGTATTTCCAATATTATAATTTACCCAACATTAACAGGCCTATTCTTCTGATGTGCATGTGTAACTCTCAGTGATAATTGGATTTATGTGCATGCGTCAAGAAGAGACAAGTCTTAGGCATCTTCTATATTACAAAACCAAAACACAATTGAGTACAACTGTTAGAATCTAGTCAAAATGGCAGGGGATGGGTGTAGTAGGTGAGGACTGAGGTACTTTAGCAGAGTTCAGAATGCTGGCTTCTGCTGTTTCAGAGTAGCAGCCGTGTTAGTCTGTTTTATGATCACCCAATTAAAATTAAACAGAATCAAGAGGTAAATTCATCCCTTCTTTGTGTAAGTGGGTGCAATTCCATCAACTTCAACTGCATTTCACCCCACTACCCAGGTGATGACTCTAACCTAAAGAGATTATTTTTTGCAAAAATTTCTCTTATGAATTTTGATATACACATATTAAACTTTGAGTTTACATAATTTATGCTCATCAAAATTTTGCTTTACACTGAAATCCCATTGTAAAGTAGCTTAGTTTCTTCGTTTTGTCCTGTTTTTTACAATAGTACATACCTCATATAAAAAGTTGAATGTACTAGCCATACAAGAATCTGTGGGACCTTATGTTGCCTGTAGAGACTCTATAACTTGTGAAATATTGAAGGTGGCTTTCATTTTAGGAACAATATAAAAACACATGTAATTGGAGTAGGCATACATTAATTAACTTTCATAATGTATGAATATAAATATTCCAAGCTCTCTTTCTTCCTCTGCAGTACCCTGTTTGATGCCCTAAGATTAATGTTGTACGTGATTAATATTTAATAAACTGGAATGTTTCGCTATTAAACAGATTTTTTCTTTATCACTGAAATTTAATAATTGTTCATTTAAAAATAATGTTCAGCCATTTTGGTGCAATTTATACTAGGAACAGGACTAATTTTTTAAAATCTCTTCAATTTTAAATATTTAACATACTGTTAAATCCAAGATCACTAAAATAGTTTAAATTAGTGGATCACCCATATTAGTATTTATTATTTTTCAACCTCAATATATTATACTATCTCCCTCACAGAAACAGTTCAAGACATGGTCCTTGCACTGCAGAGTTTACCATCTAAAATCAATAGGACTCAAGTGAAGTTATTAATTACTTATGAAGTCACAGAAGCCAGGAAATGAGTAATTTACGTTTATTTTATAATGACCATAAGTGTTGCTTCATCAGCGATGCAGAAAGTCCAGGTCACCATGCCAAGTGCATACAATCTGAGATTTCCAGTAGAATGCTGTATGAATAGTGTTAAATTTGTACTACATCGTTCATTCTGAAAGATCCCAAAGTACGTAAGGAAATCTGTCTATTTACAGGCACAGTAACCACTTTGTCACTGAAATGCAGATGCTCCTGCGGTGGATCAAGGAACAAACTAGCAGTTTAACACGGCATATGGACAGAACATAACAATAAGATAATAGTAACAGAACATAATAGTAACAATTGTCATTATTACAGAGTGCAGAGAGTGTACAGGTGACCCTGAACTCTGATCACTCAGATGTTAATTAGTTTGCCTTGAAAATGTTGATGGGGGTAAGTAGACAATCAGGATAGCTGGCTGAGATGAGGAGCCAATTAGCCCATCAACCCAAGGTAGATAAAGAGGCAGGAAGGAAATGCCAAAGGTGTGAGAGGGGACTAGGGCTAGCTGAGCCCAGTAACATGGAGGCCTCAAGGGTGGGAGATCTCTGTTCCGCTCAGGTCATGGGAAGATGGCTAAAAAGCTCTGCTGGTGGTATAAATAGACTATTGCATGGGGATTGCTGTGGAAATGGTGAAGGACACTTACATTAAAAGGGCAGGGTGAATACATCACCACTGGAGTGCATGCAATTTCTGCAGGGAAGAAGGCGGGAGAGGAAACACACCCCATGACCGTCTTAGTTTTATATATAAATATAAACTGCAATAAATATAAACTGCAATTTGGGTAGCTATATTCTCTCTCTCTCTCTCATATATTTATTTAGTTTATTTATTTATATACTACATTCTCCATATATATATAAATATATAAAAGGAGAATGTAGTATATAAATAAATAAACTAAATAAATATATGAGAGAGAGAGAGAGACTATAAATAAAAGGAGAAAATGTAGTTACCCAAATTGCAGCGTGGATGGAACACTGGGCTAAGATTCTTGCTCTTGCAAAAAAAGTTCATGGGATCTTGAACACATGCAAGTGACATGGATGGACCTTGATTTTGCATCTCATTCAAAAATTAGTGTCCCCAACTGTGTCCAGGTAACACCCTTCTGGGACACTCGGTCTAGCTCCATACTAAGTGAATGGGATTGAGCAGTAGGGTCTCCCAGTTGCATTAGTTACAGAGGCAGCAATGGGAGCTCTTATCTATACTGTGGAATGATCCACACCAGTAGGAAGTCTAAGTCAGCCCTGCTGGTTTTACCCCTTGCTCTGGTCCTTTATGTCCTCCTGGATTGCAATCATAGTCCATTTGTGCTGTGGCATATACAGTACCCAGATTTTGGCCAAAGGGGAAAGTGGCTCAGCTTTCTTGGAACCCACAATGTTCAAGAACCTTTCTCCACAAATCATTCACTAGGATGAAAAAATTCAATGCAAACACAATAACTTAAGTGATAACACCTGCAGCTATTCAGGATTTTGTGTGGCCTGGGTGCAGGAATCTTAAAATTAGAGCAGAAGCCTGATAATTTGTATAGGTGCTTGTGTAACTCACTGTCAATTCCTTATAGGTCAAAGCCTTATAACTACAGTGGGCTGTATCTTAACATTCCTTTGAAAACACTGCAGAGAGTAGCTCTTGTGTAGCTCTTAAAGTATAGCTTGGCTAAAAAGAAATATAAATGCTTATAAAAGTGGGGATAAAGGCCTTTTTTCATGGGTAGTACAGGCTTGATTCACCTTTGGGTGAATTTGCAACCCCGCTGCCCTTGAAGACAGCTCAGCAATGGATGGACTCACACTCACTAGAGGGGAGATTTAAGAGTCAGTCGGCCTCCATAGGAGTACCACTGGTGAAGGCTGAATCAGTGCATCTGCCAGATAGGTGACCTTCCTCCCCCTCCCCCACCATCATGCATAGCAATGGCCAACATCAGACTCCCTTTCAGAGTAGGGGTTGCAGGCGGCTTGTGCCATTCTCCCCTTCAAACTCTCCCCCAATTAGAAGCTGATGCATGCGTCCCTCAGGCTCCCGCTGGTAGAACCCAATGGATTAATTGCATCCTGTGTGTGTAACTGGAGACATTGTCAAGAATCTGAATAGCAAGGTTTGTTTTCCCTCTTTGCGCTAGCCAGACCTATTTATATATATAGGGGTCAGTTAAAATATTACTAAGGCTCAAATCATTTGATGATCCATAATGAAAGTTAACATGGTGAAACATGGTCCATAAACCCAGGCCTTAAAGAACTTTAGTTTTGAAACATTTTCTAAATCATGGATCATCACAGAACTGAAACTGAAAAAGGACAGAATTGAGACATTACACATTGCAAATAGAAGACCAAATCCTGGAACAGCCCAGAGCAAGGAAGTAGTGCCAGTGTACAAAGCAAGATCCATTCCCTAGCAGGAGGCACCCCATCATTACTTATTTTATTACTATAAAAACATGTACATAGAAGCAAAGTTTTATAGATTCATAGATTCATAGATATTTAGGTCAGAAGGGACCATTATGATCATCTAGTCTGACCTCCTGCACAATGCAGGCCACAGAATTTCACCCACCACTCCTACAGAAAAAACCTCACACCTATGCCTGAGGTATTGAAGTCCTCAAATCATAGTTTAAAGACTTCAAGGAGCAGAGAATCCTCCAGCAAGTGACCCGTGCCCCATTCTACAGAGGTGTTTCACAAACAGATAATTCATATTCCTTCCCTAGAAAAGTTTATAATTTCATCCTGTTTATAACCAGCTGGATCAGGTTATCTCCAGTGATTCTGGAGATATAATGACAAGATTTTGTTAATACTGGCTGCTATAAACTGGAGATTGTGGACCAGGATTGAGTGCAAAGAGGGCCCGCTCTTGTGTACCATCACCTTCTATATGCACAATACCCCTCCTCCTCCTCATGCATCAAGGCACACACTTGATGGGACAGGTTAGAGGAATACATAAAGCATGGGAATGCAGGATGAGAAGTCCATACCTGCAGGTCCATACTCTGCTCTCTCGTGCACAGGATGATGCAGGATTAGCCTAGAACTGGATTATTATGTCAAAATGCTGTGGCAAAGTGGTTTAAAGCTAATGTGCTTATAGTCCTCCAGTATTGCTGCTAGTGCAGGGAAGGCTGATGAGAAAAGGAAAATCGTAATGGAATTGTAAGATTTTGTTACATCAGTAACTTGGTTACTAACTTTGACTTATTTCAGCATAAATCTATTGCTTCAGATTTAGGAATATGTATGTCCTAGAATAGAGGTAAGGCACTGAACACAACATCTTGAGAAAGAACGGAATAAACATTTGTCTCGTAAAAAGACCATTTAAAAAAGATTTTGTAAAGTAACTGCCCTTTAAAATGAGAATGAACACTTCTCTTAGGGGAACGATTTGAAACTAAACAGAATCCCATAATTAAACAGGTATTTTTTAGGCAAGGGCAGGTCTTCTGTTCTCCAGAGACTAAAATTGTGATGAAGCATGAACAGTGCTTTAATGTAAACAGTGTGGCTTAGATTTTCAGAATTGCTCATGTGAAATTCCAAATGCAGAAATATTTACTCATATTTTCTGTGCACAATTACCATGACTGTGTACAAAATTCTGGTAACTGTACCTGAAATTATCAATCGTTATTTATACTCTGATAGTCTTGAAAGGCCCCCAGCCAGGATTGGGGTCCCGTGATGCTAGGCACTGTGAACACATAGACTATATGGCAGTCCAGGCTTCAGAGAGCTTATCATCTTAAAGACAAGACAATCAGAAATCAACAAGTAATAAAAGAGCAATTTTCCAGGAGTACAGCTGTTGTAAATTACAGTCCAATTTCTTTCCAGTTTTCCCTTAGATTCCTCAAGATTTTCCCAGTTAGGCATCCAATTGCTCATTTACAGGTGCATTTATTGTCACTGTACATGCAGTCATGGTGACAGTATTTGAAAAATTCTGAAAATCTGGACCAGTAAACTTAAGTAGTGAAGCAGAAAGCGGTCATTTCCATTACACTAGAGGACAGAGTTGATTTAAAACGGATGCAAGACCCAGCAACTGAACAAAACACTAAAGTATTCAAGCAGCTTTCATAATTTTGTTAGGCTTGCTATTATTCTCTTAATTATTCTATGGAAATAAATAATTAATAAAATGATAATGGAAACAATGTGGGAGGAACCATGTGATGACTCAAAGCTCCAAAGTCGCGGACAGAAATTGACTATTAAAGAAAAAGTGGGATGCTACATAATTTTCTCCATTACGAAGTACCATGTTAAAACAAGATGATAGATAAGCAACACCTGAGATGCAAAAGCAGTCCAGTATTTGGAATGGAGAGGCCAGATAAAGTCAATGGGTAGGAGGATATAGCTGACACTAAAACATCTCATGGATGAACTTCTAAATATTTGCAACTAATGTCTACATTACCCACTAAGCCCAGGTTCTGACTCAGATTTGAGCCCAAGCCTCCCTTCTGTCCACACACAAATCAGTCTGATGTCAGCAAGCATTCCAAGACCTGGATCCTAGGACCTTGCTGTGTATGTGTGTGGGGGTGGATCAGTAACTGAATCCTGCTCTTACTTGGGTCCAAGCCCTGCCATTTTGCAGTGTGACTACAGCTGAAGATGCAGATACGCATATCAGAAGGTCTGCGTAGTGCAGTATAGATGTGTTAGCATGGCTTTCAGACCGGGTCCAGTGATTGTAAGACCAGATTTACAATGCTACATGGATACTCAAATGCAGACTTGGAAACACCATGTCCACAGAGCTGGGTTACAGCACAGCATTGACATACTGTAACTAGCTAACTTGGGTGATGAGGCATATCAAAAGAAAAAGAAATCCCAGACAAAATCAGAAGAGAAAGGCTGACATTTAAAGGGGACTCGAGAGTTCCCCAGGAAACCCCAGATATTTAGGGCATCCCAATGGATAGGCACTTCTCCACTGGCTCCATAGGCAGCCTGGCGGAAGCTGGACACTACCCCTACTCATAGCCAGTATCATGTCTAGAGGAGCTTTCAGTGTCTAGGGAAAAATAACTGTGTTGTGTTCTTGCTCAATGACTACAATACAAATGAAAGGGTAAATACTGTAAATTAAGAGCTATGACAGTTGCTAAAGCTATAAGAGATCAGATGAAAGGAGTAATAGCAAATGTAAGTCGGTAAGAAAAACCAAAATACATCCTGTGAATGTAAACAGATACATTCGATCAATCATTTATGGTGCCGCTTGGTCTTACTGAGGTTGTGGTTCTGGCAAGGTCAACAATTAGATCCAAGGGCCTTGATCACGAATGTTAGGTGTCCCTTTTCAGTGCAGTACATCCAATGTGTATTATGCAACACAATATTCTGGATTTAGAAACTATCCTAAGCTATTGTTGTTGATCTCTGTAGGAGGTAGTCCAAACCCCTTAATCTTAGATTTAATTCTTCATTGGGTGCAGAGGTTAGTGAAATGAATCCAATTTTTGTGTATGCAACACCTCACTTTAGAGTTTTTTTATATTTACTCTAGCTATACTGTGATCCTATCCTTAACAATAAGCATCTGTGCCTCTTAAAAATGCTGCCCTGATGAAGTTATTCTCCCTTACTAAAAGACACTATGTATTCCTTTACTCAAGCAAAACTCTCACTGGTTGGTTTCAAAGAGTTGTGCCAGAGGAAGTGAACGCAGAACCAGTCCTTATATTAATATGGCTGATACAACACTAGAGAGATCTCTATGCCATAGATAATCTTTGAACAGCTGGTTACCAGGCTAATTACATGTAATACAGCTACAAAACAACATAGGGCCAGAAAGAAGACCAGAACATTTCAGGTCTAAGATGATTTTATAACAACTCTGCCATTTTCATTCTATGTAGTGATACATCTTTTTTAAAATGGAAAAAAAATCTTAATTATTTGGTTAGACGTCTCTTTGTGCTAATTTGGACAAGGCATTGAAAACAAATGTTTGAGAGCACCATTGCATTGGATGTGATGCTCTAGTTATATAATCTGCAGAGAATCTACTAGTAAATCTCCCCGCCCCCGAACATAGATCATAGAATATCAGGGTTGGAAGGGACCTCAGGAGATCATCTAGTCCAACCCCCTGCTCAAAGCAGGACCAATCCCCAATGTTTGCCCCAGATCCCTATATGGCCCCCTCAGGGATTGAACTCATAACCCTGGGTTGAGCAAGCCAATGCTCAAACCACTGAGCTATCCCTCCACCTATAATTATTTAAAAACAAAATAAAACTTAGTAGAAAAGTTTTCTCAGTTCAGTTTCAGATTTTAAAACCAGTCCAAGTTTTGGGGCACGGGAGGGGAAGCCTATGAAATTTCATGTTTTCACCCAAAAGTAGGATCATTTTGAATAAAAGTAGGCTCATTTGCTAAAAATAAACTCTGGTTTTCAGCAAAACCTGCAGTTGTGTTTTAGTGTTGAATTTTAAAGTAAGATCTCTTTTTCGGTGAAAATCAATCCATAAAAATATGCAAAATTTTAAACATTATATGGTTTTGACATGAAAATGGTATTTCAGGGGCATTTTGTATAAGTACATTCATGGCCATGAAATAGCCAAGAATAAAATGACTAAACTTGTCATGTGAAATTTCATGAGAGAATGTCCATCACTTTTGCACAGATCTGCTAATTATGTTTCCCATTAATCAAGTTAAAGAGTTAACAGCCACAAATTTCTGGTTGACTAAACAAGGAAAAGCATCCATTTATTGTCACAAGGACCATGGACAGTTCCATTGCTACAGAAGAAAATGGAGATTGGAGAGGTATGACTATAGAGCATGAA
The DNA here is from genome assembly GCF_015237465.2 of Chelonia mydas. Lineage (NCBI taxonomy): Eukaryota > Metazoa > Chordata > Testudines > Cheloniidae > Chelonia > Chelonia mydas. The sequence goes on along the minus strand of NC_057850.1, from coordinate 100,893,940 downwards.
AGAGTAATTCCGAAGGCTATGGGCACAACAACTTTCAGCTACAATAACTGGGAATCCCCATAAACCCACACTCAAACATTCGTGTGTCATTTGTTACAGATTTACTTTCAAGCTTTTCTCTTTGATAATTAACCATAAAAACCTTACTATTTCTGCCTGGCTTTTTTCTTTTTATTGTCCTCTCCATTTTTTTATCTCCTTCTGTTGTCTTGGTGTCTTTTTCAGTATCTGTTCTTTCCTTCTTTCTCCTTCCACCCTCCTTCTATTCTTGGGTGGTGTTCTCTCCCTGCTTTCCCTGCACATGTAGGTCTGTATTTTGCCTTCTTCTCCCTGACATTCTCTCCCTTTCCTTTATCCTCCACTTCTTCTAACACAATGTATACATTTAGATATAGTCAGCCTTCCTCTACTCACACTCCCTCATACATTCAGCCACACCATCAATATAATTACCCCTCTACTGTACCCCCCCAAATGTTTATTCTCCCCCACTCAACCACTCAGCACATTCGCCCCACACACCCCACTCTCACACAGTCCATAAATAAAAAAAATAATTTTATAAACAAAAAGATTATTGACACTATTATAAAGTCAGCACCAGGGGTAGCCTGTCTCTGTGGCAGTGCTGGTGGTGTTGCTTTGGATGAGTGTGCTGCAGATCCTGGAATGACAGCCACATAAGAAAAGCTGGGAGGATGTGGAATGAGAATGCCCAAGTCTTGCAGCTGAGGTGAAGGAGCTGTAGTAAAAAGCTGAGGACACACAGTCCTTCTCAAGTCCTCCGAGGGGCTTGATTGTACCTTGTAGGCACCTAGGTTAGGGAGAGTGCAGAGCTCAGCCACCTCAGAGGGAATATGAGTATGTATTTTGCTTCAAGGAGGTCCTAGTGGGCAGGACCTAACACACACTGCTGCTGCTCTGGACTGAGCTCACATCCTTTCTTATGGCCAGCCAGTTCTTCAGGGAGAGGGTGGACACATAAAACTGGGTGGACTAGAGACAGAACAGTCCCTCTACTCCAGTTTCCAAGGACTGCAATAATGCCTGGCCCTATGCTGTGCCATACAAAGGTAGGAAGTGGAAAGAGGAAGGGGGAGGCTCTTTGCTTTTTGTCTCCTCCCAACCCTGGTAAAGGCCAGGGAGAGTCTGATCAGCAACTATGGTTATTCCACATTAAGTGAGTTTGGAAACACAGGTATGGCTGCAAGTGGTTCCCATTCAGCAAAGCATTTAAGCATATGCCTAAAGTTACATACATGCTTTGCTGAAACAGGGCCAGAGGGTCATACAGTACTGAGCAATGTGATATACAGCATAATTCGTACAACATGTATTTAACAAATGAGTTAATTGTGGGCCTGATTCTACTGTCTTTACACACAGGCAAAACTCCAACGGATGTTGATGGACATTTTGCCTGTGCTAAAGATGCCAGAAATGGATCCTGTATCTCGGGTCATATTGGAAAGGTCTTTGAAGTTACACAGATTGAACGCATGTGTTAGTAACTACCCTTGCTTTCTTGCAAAGACACTCTAGTCTTTTCTTTTGGAAATAAAATCTGTAATAAATTAGCTATTTTGTACATGGCATGATTTTATAGTGACTTTGTTTGCTTCTGATTATGGGAAATATTCACATTGTAATAAAGTTCTAAAAGTTCTAAAGTTTTCCCAGGAATAAAGTGCAAGTTTTGATAAGCCGGATGAATATATTACCTCAGTATTGGGTTTTTATAAATGTTATTTCATGGAGACATCTCATAAAGATGCAGTAGTTATTCTAAAAGTACGTTAAAATACATTTTAACAGAGCAAGTAAATATTTAATAGTACAATTAAGTCTTTATGCATCATCATTTATTTTTCATGATAAAAGTTCACAAGAATTTTCATCCTGGCTTTCTTAATTAGCCAATGGGCTTGCTGCCATAATCATACATTTTCATAAACATTTCATGATTTATTTTAGTTCAAACTTTTTATCCAAAATTCAAAAGAGAAACCTTTACAAAGCATAATACACTGATAACGTAATAGAGGGTCAGATTGTGGTTGGCCCTGGTGGGTATGCAAGCCTGGAATACGTTCTTCCCTCTATTCCTTGCCCTGGCACAACAGTGAGAGGACAGCACCAGTGTAGTACTGTCCTAGTCTGCCAAATAGGTTGGGGAGGTGGGCTCAGGGAAGGACTTTGTCTCCACCACATCAACTAGCAGTGTAGAGTCTGTGTCAGAAAGAACACATGCTATACATGGTGATAAGTCTCTGTGACAGGGTGCTAGCCGCAGCACCCTGATCACTGACATTGCTGCAGCCCGAAGAAGACTGCAGGCCCAGCTGAGGGCAATTGCACACTTTCTGATGGAGTTCACACTGATAACAATGGAAGATTTGTATGAACAGCAGAGTGGCCACTGATTTTAGGTCCTAATTGTGCACAGGTGTTGAGCTCTTTCAAATCATGTTGTCTTCACCTCGCATTGAGCGATGCATAGCCCTTCTGCAAATCAGCACCAAGCTGGGTCACCCAAAAACTAAGAAATCCAAAATAAGTGGACAGGTTAAAAAGTTTGTCCTAAACTTTTAGTTAGCGAGTTGCAGCATCACTCAGGGAGATACAGGGAAAGGAGGCGGACATAATAGAGGGCACTTTTTGGACCACTGTCCTTCATTTACTGGGCCATTTGTACCTATGGTTACTCAGTTGGTGTACACAAATGCACACTTAAAGCATTTGAAAATTCTTCCAGCTTTGCCACCAGTGGTGGCAAATGCCTTATTCTGGAGCTGTTGACAACTTGAGTTTACAAATGATACTAAGCTTTGATAGTAGAGCTCAGAAGCCCAATTGGTGTGCACTTAATCAATGACACACGTACGGCGTGGGGAGCACATCTACGTTTAAGCACTTGTAGATCTAATGAAGGTATTTTACTTCACATGTTTGCATGCAATTCTGAAAATAATCACAACTTTGTTAAATCAAATACATTTTTTTCCAAACCAAAGAAAGAGGCTAGTCTGAAGCAAGAGTTATATCTCTGTCATGCTGCCAAATTTAGCCATCCTCGCTGCAGTCAGTCTCATTGAAAAGGTGGTTAGAATATTATTTTTTTTAACAATGGGCCAAGGGTATTTTTTCCCTATTCTCCCATTATTCAAAAATTTTGCTCAAACATTATGTGACAATGGGATTTTAAGACCAGACCAAATATGGATCACTTCAGCCCCAAAGAATGATCTTTAATTATTTTTAGAAACATAATAAGGTGTTTACAGTGGAAACTCCTTTGCAACCTTTCCTATAGCAGTCACTATTAGTGATCACCATTATGAGATATTTAAATTAAAATTTTTACCATTAAACAATTCTTTATGGGTCTCATCCATCACACTTTGAAATCAATGTGGGATCTTTTCGATCTGTTTCAATGGGCATCAGATCAGATTCTACATATGGAAAATGATTTAATCCTCATGCTTTTTTGGAAGACCAGTTAAAATACTACTTTGCTTTAAGCCCCATAATTGCACATATTTGACTTTAATTTTAACTTTAAATTCTCTAATTTTTCGTTATAGTATTATTTTTAAATTAAATGTCTATGTTAATGGGGAGAAAGTAGGAGAAAAGAAAAAATATAACCATGCCTGAAAAATATCAAGGGAAGACTAATCCATGTTCTCAAATAATTACATTAATTCAGGTGCTGGGACTTAAAGAAAAAAACACCAAATATCACGGGACTTGCAATAAAATCACAAGAGTTGGCAACATTCCAGTGCAGCTGTATATATGCTGGGCATTAGTCCTGTCTTTGGGAAACACTGCTCCTGTTTCTGTGCAGTAGACAGTAGTAGCGTTTGTTGGTAGCAATTGTGTGTACTGTACTTTATAAGTAACATGACTTGGGAGTGAAAATGTACTCTTTCATGGCCTGGGCATTTCAGGATTCCTGTTTAGATTATCTGTCTCTGTTTTGCCTGTGAAATTGTTGAGACTTATAAATAAAGAGCATCTTATTTATTTTGCCTCCAAACCAGCATATTGGATTGTTTGTAGATACTCCATATGCAGTTTTTTGAGAGATTATCAAGAACTAAGAGTTCACTTCATAAACAAAGTGAGCAGATTTTGCCCAAATATTCACTGTCTGCCAGTTCAGGAAAATTCTCTTTCAATGAGCTTAAAAATACTAGCAGCCATGGATAACCTAGAGTTATATTTTGCAGATGGTAGTGGGAAATATTCACGTGTAGCACTGAATAAAACAAGAAGCATGTGGCATACAGTACAAGTTACTTAAATTACAGAGGTACACATCACTGTTACAGAAAGGATGCTGTATCTCATGACACTTGCTAACTATCCTCCCATCAAACAATATTAGAAAACATGGAGCTTCTTGAGCAGCAGGAGGAAAGTGAGGAAATGGCAAATGTCTGAGAAATCTGGACCCCAAAAGTTGGGTCTAGATGAGAGACAGTAAACATAAATGTCACCATTTTAGTACAGCAACAAATGGCTCTGACAAGTGCTCGTTCATCCTGGGGGTATGAAACCAGGAAAAGTTGGTAGCATTCAAGAAAGTGATAGTGATACAACTTCTCAGTTTAGGAAATAAACACAGTTATCGTCTGATTCAGTCAGTTGGTACCTACAACTATGTTTCCATAAAGAGCAATGCAAACATTACATTAGGTCTTTTTGGATGTTGTATCTAGAAACGTACCCTTAGTATGTTTTTATACAGTTGGGTAAAACTCAGCTGTTTGTGTCCACATGGCTTCAATCTTCCTTCCTGGAGGAGAGCGAGGGACAAGGATGGTCAGTCACAATTCTCTGGTCTGTGGGCTGGCAGGCACCAAAAGAATTAACCAGAGGCTTTACAACACCAAGAAACTGTGCTGACTCTCTGTATCATGTCTGGGTCACCTACCAATTTTGGAACCATAAGTGCCTCTGTGTGCTTCTTGCTCCTGCTTGCACTGTGGAAGAGTTGCAGGGCTGTAACCCCCTTTCCACCCTTCCCTCCTTGGAAGGCTAGTCCATTAGAGCTGATAACATTAAGGCTTTCATTTTTCATCAGGACTTGTGAACCTAACTCCCTTAGGCTCCTTTGAAAATGCCACTCTAAATTTGTGTGTATAAAATGAATTTAAAGTAATATTACATGTGATTTAATTCAGAAAAACAAGTAGACTGAGGGTGCCACATCACCATTAAATATCTGATTTTCATTTCTTCATTAAAAACAATACAAAATTAAATTGCATTAACAGTGAGACACAAACCAAATGCATTCTGAGAACACTTACCCCAATTCTATCTCACTTACACTCTGCAGCACATATGGCTCTTTACCCAAATATCCCACAACCCTGGACGACGTTATATCTTTACAAAGAGATTATACTATAATCGCAAAATATACTTGTAGGCCATCTTGGCAAAACAAACATACCCCTCCTCGTGGTACGTTACATTGCCCAGTGTTGGGGGACTATGTGATAAAAGAATATGCGCTGCATATTTTCTTGCTGACCACATCACAAAGTTTACCAAGTACATCTGGCTTCTGTCAAATCTTGGAAAACAGAAGCCTAGAAGATTTTCTGAGACTGAACTAAGGAACACGAAAATCAACTTTGTTGATTTTAGTTACGAGAAAAAAACCAGGTTGATTTCCATTTTTGCAGCACGGAACCACCTCATAATAATCTCAATACATTGTTTCATTTCTGTAGCTGTCTCAAGAATAATGGAAATACTCAGAGTGGAAATAAGGAGTAAATTTTTAACAGTGAGAGTAATTAACCATTGGTACAATTTATTAACAGTTGTGGTGGGTTCACCATCACTGACAATTTTTTAAATCAAGACTGGATGTTTTTCTAAAGATGTACTCTTGGAATTATTTTGGGGAAATTTTGTGGCTTGTGTTATACAGGAGGTCAGACTAGATGATCACAATGGTCCATTGAAATCTATAAATCTATGAATACAAAGAGAAATAAGAGCTCTCAATAAGATCAGGCCTGCCTTCATCTGCATGAAGGCAACTACGGATATCTTCTGTTTCCTCCTCTTTCCTGGAAGTTCTCTAATTCTGAAAGGGCAGTGGGGAAAAGACGTACAGTGCATGCTGGAATGAACAGGAGATTGGCTAGCAACACTGATTACATCAGTCCCACTGAAACTGTTCAAATTGGAAACCAACCAGCTCTTTGTGGGGAGAATTAAGGAAAGTGTGCAAGTAGTTATAAGCTGAAGAGGAAAATCAGTGGGTAGTTTTTCAGTGAGTGGCTCTCCAGAGCTCTGCCCTTCATTGACACCTATAATTATCTAGGTGTATTTTGCTATCGGAATGTCAGGTGTCACTGGTGGAACCTGAAACCATGAATAGACTGAAGAGCTCTTCATGCAGTTTGATTCCTTCCACCTGATCTACTCTGCTGTGTTATTATTTCATGACTTCTTTTCTACTCCAGTACTTAGACAAATTCATGGAGCAAGTTAAACCCTGCATAGCTCAGTAAAAAATTAATGCTTGATTTGAAGTGGTATGAGAGGCATTTGAGTGTATTAACATTTTCAGAGAAAGGTTATGTAATATGCCTTAGCCTATCTGAAACAGCAGTCTGTAGGAATACACGGTGCTAGTGTACTGGATGACAGAAACTCCAAGGAAACCTTATATGATTGTCTTATTTGAGGGGAACAGTACTGAATAACAGAACAGTGTCTAATGAAGATCATAACTCAAAATGAAGATGAAAATCATCATATATAATGTAGCTCTCTCACAGTTTAGCCATTCCAAACTCTCTCCCCCCTGCCCCTGGACAGTCACATAGGGCAAAGTCATGTGAGTTCTTCCATGTGTGATTTTTTGCTGGGCTGGGGTTTTTCTGACTCTCCTCTGTGGTCTAGAGGTTGAGTCCAAACTGTCCAACTGCATTTTCCTGCTCTCTGAGAGTCTACCAGCCAGTCCTCTTCCAACCAGCATCTCCCTCTCTGTGAGGGAAGAAACAAGTTATATGTTATCCTTCTTGAACCTATCCTGGTTGGCTGTGAGAGCAGGGAACCCTGCTCTGTCCTACACTACTACTAGCTCCTGGTCCTGAACCCAAACCAAACAATAGCCTGTTTTTTTCCCCAGACACCAAATATCACCTCAGGACCACTTCCCCACAGCCTCTGGCTCCGTCACCCACAAAACTCTTGGAACTGGTAGTCTGACACCTGAGACTTTCCCCACTGGTTATGAAGGGTAATATACTTCATTACAATCCACATGACCCAAAATTTTGGGTTTCACACAAAGGTAGCAGTGACCATTCTTTAGGGCTGAGATGGTGACTCAAGTGTCCACTTCCATTCTGTTTTTAGCCTCTTTTCTGGACTCTACTAACAAGGGTGACAACTAATACCAGTTGTGATGGAGGTTTTCTGATGTGGACATATGTTTGCAGGAACTGGACTGCCAACATATTTCACACAGGTCACTGGACAACAATCAACAAGTAATGACTTTGGGTCACTTTAGCTCAGAGCTAGATTCAAACCACTGACCAAGAGGTAAAAGGCTCCCCATTGAATTACCAATCCCCTGAGTCATTCAGCCCCCTGAGGTCTTTTAAATTGTCCATTTATGCTGTTATGGATTGAGACGTGACCAACAGCATTCTATCATTTCATGTTTCTGGACTCATTACCTGTGAAGACTAACAGAGCAGTTCATTTGTATAATAGGTCTAATACATTTTTGATGAAAAATGTATTGGGCGTGCACAATAACCTGTTTTTAAAATGAAATAACTCTGTTCTTTTAAATTCTTTTTCCTAGCCAAGGCATAACAGGGGTTAGTGCACAGTATAGACCTAATTGCCTACATAATTTCAATTTATGAAACAAAGGCCTTTAAAAATTATAGGGTTACAAAAAAGCATCGGAAACCTCTAAGTTAGCTTTGTTTTTCACTCATACAATAGAGTCAGTGGTTTAGACATAATGTGAACTGTAAACATTTTTATGGGGAAAAATATTTCAGAACTTGGTGACAGGGTCCTACCCTTATGCTTGATTATGTATTTCCTGGTGATATTGTAATGTCTGCTTTAGATCCTCTGTCATGTTCCTCTGCAAAAGGTATTATTTTCCTTTTTCGCTTGTAGGGCCTGTCCATTGAGCTTTATTCAGTAACTCAAGCCTCTCCCATTCTCTTCATTAACCTCTGTCATCACTGAACGTGTGTTGAGCCAATCCTTTCTCTGATGGCAAAAGGATGAAGAGAGTTCCTTCAGTGCTTTGCTCAGGTCATGAGGCTGAACAGCAGAGAACACTGCGAGTATTTCCCATAGAGATTCTCTGTCAAATCCTTGACCAGCCCATAACAGAAATGTTACTACTACTTAAGCCATAATGATCTTCTGTTTGGTTTTGCTATCAGTTAAAATAAACAACAGGAGGGGGAAAAGTGGGCAGAAGGAGAGTCAAACATGATGATAGTTACCTTTAGCCTTACTTAGACTACTCTGTCAAAAATACAGATCCACTTTATTTGAATGGGGACAGGTTTAATTTAATGAGACCTTGGTGAGGACCTCCAATAAAATGCATTGGAAAAAAAGTCACTGTAGATAAATAACCTATTTACTGTTAACCCAGAACATTTCCTCAGCACTAGACACCATGGTACAAAAAGGATCCCAAAGGCCTAGATTTGGCTTCAAGATCTCTGCTTGCACAGTGCTGCTCTCCAGATAATACAGAAATAGATTTATTACGTATATTTGTCCAACATGTTAGGGTGCTCTCCTTTAATTAAAAGTACAGCTAACCCTTGATAGCATCATATTTCTGGGACAAAACAAAATGTTATTATCCACTCTGGGCTCTTATCCTGGCTGTCTGGTAAACATGGTGGATTAAGAGAAGGGAGGGCAATTTTGAAAAATTGTGGTACAAAAGCCAGTGTGTGATCTTAACTTATTGGATCTTATCAGCTTTTCCCATCAGCGTCTCTCTCTCTCTTTCTCTTTCTCTCTCTCTCATGCTCTCTCTGTCTTTTTTTTTTAATGTACCACACTAAGGTGGCAACGTTCTTAACTCGGCATTTTTCTTAATTTTCTCTCAATGAAAATACACAGATATAAGCACTATTAATTTAAGAGTGCTAACACGCCAAGCTAAAAGGTGCTCAGAGTTCTGCTTGGCATAAGCCTAATAAATAAAATAAAATAAAATAAAATCTGATTATTATACCACTCATCTTGGCACAGAAAGGCTGAATTTTGTTTGGATCTCACATCATATAAAATCAGTCCACCAATCTCTTAGTAGCGTGGGTTATTTCTGAAAGAGACAACTAAGCTTTAATATAAAATTCACTGAACTCTCTCTCTCTCTCTCTCTGTATATATATATATATAATACCTTCAACTTAATGCTTGTGTTAGGGGTCACACTCCAGATGTTAAATTCCCATATACATACGTACATACCCACCCCCCCAGCTTTTAAAAGTTTGGGGTTTTTTTAATATAGAATTAAAAATTGTTGTAAGGTCCAATTTCTTGTGCTCTAGGCTGCAGCTTGCTGTGTTGCAAATGTCACCAGCATGTCGTTGTTAGGGCTGCACTGCATGCCGGTTAATCTGTTTACTTATGCAATGGTAGAAATGTGACCTGGCTATTGTGGTGATTAACAGAGTCAAATATCCTCACATTAACTAGTGAGCTGGGCAATCAGGCTGGATTATTGTTACATTCAATTTAAATTACACTGGCATGACAGGTCCTGAGGTATTTAGTAACGGATTTCACAGCACAGATATGCTTCATGTGTAATGAATAAGCTCTGGAGAGCAACAAAAGGAAAAAATAAAATAAAAAGGTATTTTATGATCTTTGTGAAAAATTTATGGAGTGTAGCTGGCATGAAATTCTATAAAATGAACTGGCTCCAACCAGTCCAACAACAAAAGCATGCACTTTTCTTCCTGCTGCTTATGAATTATTATTACTGAGTCCTTCTATGTTTACCCATTAGCATTAAACCCTTCACAAAACTGTGATCCAAAACTGAATTCTTCTTAATTGAAAATGCCCCCAGTATGCAGGGGGAAAATGAGGGGTGGGGGGGGGAGGGAAATGGAAGCTGCACCACAATAGGCCAGTTCGCTCTGTGATATCCAGAGGGGGTGGCTTTACTGAACTTGGGTATTATTCAGAATTCACAGTTGGGCGATAGGAAGGAAAAGAGCAGGGTTCTTTCAGATTGTTCTGCACACTGACATACATATAATTTAAATATTTAGCCACCGGTGTGCTGTTGCAGTGTGTTAGCCCACTAGCACCATAGTGCATTAATCCTGCTCTGTGTACGACTTGCTGACTTTGACCTGTTTTATGCTCTGTGACTGAATTACACATAGCACTTTGCTAGGGGAAAAAAAACAAAACACACTATGATCTCAACACACATTGGTTTCAATTAACTTTTAACCATTTGATTGCACTAATTCTGGGCTGCAGTTAGCTATTGCAGAGCTGACTGCATCGATTTTGAACAGAAGGAACTGAAGAATAAAACAAAGCATATAAAGATTGACATTTTCACCAAACGATCTTTTCTCTTTCTACTTAAGTTGTGTATCTTGAGTCTTTTCCCCTTCTACCTGTGAATATTTATTTAGGAGATTGTTGGATCTACCCCCACTACTGAAATTCATCCTTAGACAAAGTTCTGTTGGCTTCAAGAAGTAAGGATTTCAGGATTTGGCCCAATATGATTTTTCATTTACTAGGTGTGACGTTAAAGGGGGAGGTGCAATAGTAATTTTAAAAAATGGCTTTTATTAAAATGTTGAACAATCAGTACATAATGACTGATTGATTTTGACAAAATTTCTGGCTAGTAATAGTTACTGTACTGTTTTCTGCCTGTGAAGAAGGTTGAAGACGCAGCAGGTTCTAACGCAGGAAGTGGAACATTTTCTTCTTTGCAGTGCTATCTGGGTAGGACAATCATTTCAAGCACTGCAAAGACAGAGTATGAGGTCTAATTTAATTGGAAAACTGAGGTACAGTAGTTTCAAATCAGGAATTGGTCCATAGAAGGGAAGCATAAAAAGACAGTGGTCCATGGATGGTGTTACCTGCAAAGGAAGCTCCTCAGGGAATCAAGGAAACATGCAATAGTAAAGAAAAAACAGCAAAGATTGACTCACAGTAAGTCCTCGTATGAAGCAGCAACCTTCAGCCTCCAAGACCCTGAGTTTAATACTACCCTAGTCAGAATCACTGAAAATCATTGTAATCACATGCTTATTGGCACTTCAAAAAGTGAAGTTCAACTCTGTTCCTTGTTGAAGGTAGGATGCTTCTCCAGTCTAAGGAGTTAGTGTCCAAGATCCTGTTCAGGCATGAAATGAAAAGAGGACTAAGAACAACACAGCTTCGTACTCATGTTTGGCCAAGGTTGAAGATCACAGCTAAACAGGGGCGGTTTGCTTTTCATTAAACTGAGGATTCTGGTACTCTACGATTCTTTTTGCCTTATCTGCATTCTTCTCCCTATTAGCACCACATATTGGACACTTCTAGTTCTCACATTGTCAAGGAGGGTGCCTAAAGTTAGAAATCTCTATCTCTACCAAGGTGATCTGATTTTCAGAGTTGCTGACCTCCAGCTGAAATGGGTGAGAAGTATGGGTTCATAGCATCTTTGTAAATCAAGCTCCCTACTTAGGTTCCTAGATATGGATTCATTTTAGGCGCCCTCTTTTGAAAATGTTGGCCTACACTATTAAGAGTAAAGGAGTACTTGTGGCACCTTAGAGACTAACAAATTTATCTGAGCATAAGCTTTCGTGAGCTACAGCTCACTTCATCAGAAGCGTGCAGTGAAGTGAGCTGTAGCTCACGAAAGCTTATGCTCAAATAAATTGGTTAGTCTCTAAGGTGCCACAAGTACTCCTTTTCTTTTTGCGAATACAGACGAACACGGCTGCTACTTTGAAAACTATTAAGAGTGGTAAAGCAAGATCTACGTCTAAGGAGGTGCAGCAGCTCTAATACCCTTAATTCCCTCCAGACGTGTGCTCTGTCATTATGGTCATGTGCATCTACCTGTCTGGTGACATTCAGAAGATGAGCTTTGTATTAGTAAGTGCTTTATCAAACTTGACACCTGTTAACACCTTTTTACACTGAAAGTGTATGGTTTATAAATATTTACCCAGGAGAAGTCAGCAAACTGCAGACCACTGAAATTTTACACTTCATCAGCCTTTGTGCTGTAGTTAATGCTAAATAAACAATTCCCCCCCTTCTCCTTAGAATTTCCTAACTGGTGCCTTCTTGTTTTAAGGTTTTCATTTTCAGCCCACCTCCCACTAACGCCAGCTACTATTCCGCAGCACAGTGCCTATGCTGTGAAGAGGGCAGAGCAACACTTTTGCCGCACAAAGCTGAGTCCAGCATTCAGACTCAGTTGTTTCTGTAGACAGTGATAAGAATGGGTCATTTTGCCATTTCACCCTTAGGCAGTTACCGTCACTGGAGATTTTTTAACATCCTCCCTCCCTGTAACTGTCACATGAGATGAAGTGGGATGATACAGGACAATATGGCGTGATGTTCTTCTGCCAATCAATAGCCTCAAAAGTCTGCAGAAGTCATCTGACCAGAGAGTCACTGCTGTGTAGGAGGCGCAGATAGAGTGCCAAATAGCAGATGCTTATTGAAGATTCTAATGATTTTAGCTAGAGAATGGATCCCCAGGTCCCTTAATTCTGCAGACTCTTCTTTTAGAAAATAGCAATAAATAAATCTTATGCTTTCCCTCTGTTCAAAGTTATCTTTAGGGCTTTTCTGCCTCCCTTTAACATAAAATGATATGGTTTCACTATGCAAAATAAGAACATTATGCATTATCTCCTCTCCTGTGTTCAGGACCCACTAATTCAATCCAGAATTTCCTATCAGATCAGTAAAGTTAATAACCCCAAGTGACCAAGGCATTAATACTTTTTCCATCTGAGCTAGTAATGTATCACACCTTCTGCTTATAAAAAAATATAGAGACGTTTGTTTAGCCAGCAGACTTAATCCTACAGATCTAAACTATGTATGTAACATTACAATATATAAATATATGTGACCCTTTTTTTAAAATAAGCCCTCTGCAGTAAATAGCAGTGATGTTATAAAAAGGAGGCATGTAAAAAGAATACAACTGTGCACTTATTCAGTATGGCAAAGATTGGTGACGCACTCAGTTGACTCAGCTAGTCTCTGAGATTGCATAAAGACACACAGTTAAGGAAAAAGATGTTAGTAAATTTTCAGTGAAAATATAACCTTTTCCATCTTGCTATAAATTCTGTCCGCAGTATAAATCAGTATCAGTTACATGCATTAAAATGGCAGTTCCCCAGTTGGGAACACGATGCCCTCCCCTTTTCACATTTTAAAGGACATGGCTCTATGCAGAGAGAGCAATAATTTCCTGAAGATTCATGATCGAGGTAATTTGACATACCTGGTGCTGCCCAAGTTTAAAAGACTATAAATAAAAAGGAAACAGCGTGTCTGTGCTGCTATGTGTGTGGTGCCGAGGCAGTCGGAAGAGTCAGATGCTGTGGGTATCCCGTTCATATGCTCTGAGGCATCACATTTCACTGTGACTCTTGGAGGTTCTAAATGTTGTACAGTATTTGGAAAGAGCCTGAAGTCGCTGCAAACATTTGAGAAGGTGATACTAATACCTTTAAAGGGCTTCTTGTCTTAGCCAGGGTGTTCCTTAGCATTTATATAGTAAAACCATTTTTTTTTGGATGTCAGCAGTATGGGCTGACTGTTGACTGGATCTAATCCAAGCCAAGGTGGACCTCAAAGTCAGACTCCACTCTATTCTATGGGGGGGAAAGTTGCACCAGTTTTCTTAATTAAACTGGATGTTTTGCTCATTATACCTTGAACTTCCTCAGAGGAGGGCAACAAACTAGCTTGCAGAGTGAAATGAGTGTAATGCCAGGAAAAGGCAAAGGAAAAAGATATTATTAAGAATGGTGAGTTGTATCCTAGCAAAAAAACAAAACTGCAAAACATACTTTTCATTATGGTAAGTCTTGAAAAGTGCATATAATTTGTAGCACTGCCTGAACGTAACTAATTAGGGTCTGAGGTTCTCTGATGTCTCCTTTCACCATCATGGGGAGATAGAATGGGAACTTGGCAGAATCAAACTTGAGGAGCACAGATGGGGTAGTATCAGTCTCCCCTTCCTCCTAACCCAAGGATACCCGTATGCAGGGGATTTGCAGGGTTTAGGCTCCATTGCTAGGAAGGAATGAGGTGGGGCAGAAGAGGATGAGGCTGGCAGACAGCCACATTTTGCTTTTCTCCAGTTCCAGAAATTACTGTCTCTCCTGCAGAAGATGTATTATAGGGAAGCCAAAAGGTACTTGGGGGAGCTGAGAGCCAGTGTGCAGGCACAGGGCCTCTGGAAATCCACTGGGATCCATTACTGTTGGGGGCCAAATGCCCTATTTGGTCTGTGTTTAGGGAGGGTGGCAAACTCCTATATCCTGAAGGAACAATGCCATAGAAACATTGCATATGGGGAACCTCATTGAATATCCAGTCCACTATGTGGGTCATTCCCACATACGAGATAATCTGGCCATAATCCACAAAACATAGAACTCTCTTCTGTAGTGTGCTAGTCAGAAAAAGGCTACAGCTGCCCTGAAAATCTAGCTACTGCAGCATTATTGGAATGTTTACATGAGGGTACACACTGGATAGCTCTGGGGATTGGTATATCAACATTTTCACCTTCCCATCAACAGTTCTGAATCTGGCCTGGGACAGCAGCAACTAAATGTTCTCATGCTCAAATAGCCTTTGAAAGCAATTTGTGGCACTGTACTTAGTAGTCATGTTCACTTTACAGAAGTCACTATCTTGCACTTTCTCACACCTGAGTTGGCAGCCTCAAGAGAGAGTCCAGGAACTAACTGGGTGTAGAGCTAGAACAGCTCTCTCTCTCAACACCTGCAGGTGGCCAGCCCAGTTGAAACATGTTTTAAATCAGCATTCAAGAATGCTTGCCCTGCTGCGACCTGTGCTGTATCTTAGTTGTGCATTGGTAGAGGACAGCAGTGTCCAGGAATGTCAGTCTTACACCTTTCATGAGCATTTTTTTAAAAAGCCGATAAATTTTATTTGAGCATTTCTTCAATTTGAATATAAATATAAAAGAGAAGATTTAAAAAAGATACAAATGGGATTTGGGCACCCAACTGCATTTGTGTCTTTGAAAATCTTCCCTAAAATATACAGTTGATTTTCAAAAGCATGCAATGTTGGCCTAGCTCTTCCACCCCCACTGACTTCAGTAATAGCAGAGCTAAGCCACCAAAGAGATCTTTTGGAAATCCCGCTCAACTGCAAAATGCATCTTCCCAAACACAACTCTACTATACCAGCAGATTCAGGATGAAGTGAAATTTCTGTTTTTTCTACACGTTTCTTCTGAGAAACTTAATGAGCATACATGAATGATATTAAATAGCACCAACAACAACCCAAATATGTCCTTCTCTTGCCCTTGCATGAGTCATTCTCTATGCAGTGCAAATTGTGCATAAATATGAGACTTAAGATAACTGTGTGATAACATATTCCTTACAACTATCTCCTTTTCTGAGGCAGTGTGGCCTTCAGATAGACAGACATCAGCTCCCAGCTGAGCAACAAGTCCACAAAATGAGCAGTATCATTTTCATACAGACTAGCTGTCCTGCTCTAAATGCCAAAACCTTGAAATAGATTCTGAGACGTCTCTGCTCAGTGTATGCCATTCAGTTACTTTTTGTCAGTGTGCTTTTCAGTTTTTACATTTTGTCTTTACTAATTCACTGTATTAAAGGGTTATATTATTGAATTATCTATCAAGGGTCAGATTCTGCCAGCCTTATTCACAATGATTAGTAGTACCTTTATTCTGTGTGTAGTTCTGTCGAAATTTGCCCTGAAGTATTTTGCATGGCTTCCTTTTCGAAAAGAAAAATTTGCTGTTTCACAGTAGCTGGAGCAGTGGGAAACTAGCAGATAGTCCCCTTCGTGGCCATTCTGCTTGAGAACTTGAGATTTTTGCCAATTTTCCCAAGAACTTGTAAAGTTGATCCTTTGTGAAATATTGGCTTAACAGTGAACTCAGTGGGCCTGATTCTGATCTTATGCATGTGTGATTTCATTGACTTATATGGAGTTACTCCTGATCTATTGTGAGCAGAATCAAATCCAGCTTTTCTTTTTGTGTGGGATAAGAGGCCAGCAAACATTCAGCTTACCCTGAGTGAAACCATGAATCTTTCTCCATCTGGCCAGGGATTGGGTGATTTTACTATTTTCACAATGAAGCTGCTTTTAAACTTTTGAATAGTGCCTCTTTGCCTGAAGTAACCCGCCTTTCATTTTTTACTGGAACTAGCACACAAAGTTCTCCCATCAGCAAAATGGGAACTCTTCCTACACAGCCATCATTGTCAGTCTGCATTTCAGTTACATCTCCAGTGCCTCTTGTTTAACAAAGGTCATACAACACTAACTGCTGAAAGATGCATTTAATTCAGATCCATATATAACATAGGGAGTTTTCTATATTATAGACACAATTGTGGACTTGGTGTACAGATCTATAGTACAAAACTTTTTGCCCCCCAACAAACTGGTCATTTTAAAAATAGAGGTCCAGGTAGAGAAACAATAATTACAATTAATGATGGATAAAGCTCTGTTTTGGGGGGTTCACAAAACTAGCCTGAGTCTGTGAACATCCTTTTCCACTAGTTTGATCTCCCAACCCGATGTAGTTTAAAAAATGAACTTTTTTGATAAAGGAACTATTTTTTCTATATTTATTATTATCATCATCATTATTATTATTACCATTTTTACTTTTATACATTTCTATAGTGCTCATCTCTCTACTATCACACTGTCATTAGGAACAGAATAACTCCTTACGCCAAAGGCTAGAACACGTCTCTCCCTTCTCCAATCTTTTTCTGTCTATTTATTTTTTATTCTCTGGTCCATTATTCATCCTATTTTTTTTCCATTTTTTTCTTCTGGTCCTTCATCTCTCTGCTTCCTTTCCCCCAATCTCCCCTAAGTGGCACATGAACCCTGTAAAGTGAGAGTTTGATATGAATATTCTAGTGGCTCAAAATTAGGCAAAATGAGTTTGCACAACCTCAGTTACAATGTTAACTAAATATACTGATTGAACAGTGGCTTTTTCTTTCCATGTAACAACGATCACCTTAGGAAACGTTTCTTTCCTAAACAGAGATATAAACATGTTCCCTGAGGTTGCTTTCCTGGGTTTTTTTTAAGTAATATGCAACATTGCTACAAGCCATTTGTTGTTTAAAAGAACTGATTAGCACAGTTGTTGTCCATCACAGTATGCTACATTCCCAGTGTTAAAACATTAGCCAAGTGCTATCCTAAAACGATTAAACTACCTTCAGTTTCAATCAGTTTTCTAACACAGCCTGATTAACAAAGTTCTGTTTACCCATATGGGATAAGGTGACTGACCAGATGTTCTGATTTTAAAAGATCTGTTGGTGTCCCAATGATTTCCGCTGGGACACTGAATTGTCCCAGATTTTCCTGCTGAGAGCTTGAGCAGCACAAAAGTTGCTTGCAAGGTAAAGCTGCTTCAGCCACTAAGGAGTTTGGAAAAAAGGACTAAGGGAGAATCCCCCCTCTGAGAGCTGAAGATTTCTCGAATGTGGCTCAGATTAATACATGAATTATTATAAATGGCTCCACTCATGTCCTTTGCCATAAAGACACTACAGAAAAATCAGAGAGGGAGCAGCACAGTGTAAGTTAAGGAAAATATACTGTTTTTCTCTTTGGAAAGCTGCTGCCATACCATATGCAGATCTCTGAGGAATTCCTAATATACTTTGCGCCACAGTAATGTGTGTGTATGCAAGGGGGCGGAGGAGATGGGGGGAGAGAGGAAATCCTCTTTGTCCTGTGAAGTGCATCACACAGACCTCCTGTGTTGTAATGTAAAACCGCCAGGGTGGCTAGAATGACCATATGCTGTGAATGTGAGTACTGTGCCTGTTTAAATGTAAATTCCCCCTTTATCAGAATAAAAGAATATCTGTTTAATATGGAATGAAGGCAGTTTGGCAGGATCTGCACTACTTCAGGTAAGCCAGAATAAACAGTAACATTGATTAAAATGAGCCCCCTATTCTGCACCTGTCATGTTCGCCTCTTTTGCCACAAAGGCCCCACTTGTTTATTTACCTGTAGAGCTGTTATAATATTTTGCTTTCTGATGAGATTTGGAAGCCACCTGCCTTACTTTTGGCATTTCTTTAGCAACAAAGCACTTCATGCACAAGTGCTGGGACTCATTGTTCTGCTCCAAAGCATAGAAAAGAAGATGAATCAAGAAGCACAGGATCCAAACAGAAATTATTATTGATTTAATCACATAATCAGCAGCAAACACTTCAGGCTAAGATAGCAAATCCATAACAGCCTGCCCACATAACCACCCTTACAAATTTACCAGCAAACCACTGCGCACACTTAGCAAACAAGAAGAGCAAGGGTCACCTTCACTTGGCGGCAAAATATTGACATTCCTAAAGCTTAAATATGTTTTGAGTTAAGTGTTATCAATCAGTGATAAGAGTTGAATGTCTGTTAAACATAACTACATTGGCAGAAGGATTATAGAATGCTTTCTTGCCATAATCTAGAAGCATCTTTCAGACAAAACTTTGCTTGAAATCAATTGTGCACAAGGAGCTGCCTGCTGAGACCCATTCAGTGTCATACAAAAGAAGAGAGAGTCTCCCTGTGATCTTTAACCATAACCGGTTATCTAATGAGACCAGGGCTTTAATTTCTTTTCACATCAAACATAGAATCAATGCTCTGGATTCAACAATGTGTGTAAACAGGCCGTGAAGCCATCTCTTCAGATGGCAGCCAATTCAGCCTTCCAAGCCCCCTGGCATAGTTATTTCAGTGAATCCCCTTTTAGTTCCAGGTAACTGCTCCCATCAGGTTGCTCCTGGCTCCTTCCTTGCGGATGGCAGGACTAACTTGCAGTTGTCAGGCACCTCCAACTGGAACATTAAAACTCTGGGAGATAAACTTTTGGAATGCTGGAAAAAGTCAATATTTTTCAGGTTTCTTTTCTAATACCTTTAACGATCCTCTCTTGGCTTTAATAATTCCCTGAGACAAGTAGTGCCATGATGTAAATCCCCTGTCTATTTTACAATTGATAGGCCACACTTCTGTTCTCACACACACTAATATAAAACTGGAGTAACACCGCTCATGTTGACTCTGGAATTTCACTGGTGTAACTGAGATGACTATTAGGTGCTAAGATTACAATAGTGAATGCTAGGAAAGCCCAATAGCATTCCATAGGTGATTAAAATCAGGTTTAAGAGGCCAGTTCATTCAACCCTTGTCCTACTCTGGGATCTTCGGAAAGCATCAAAATAGGACAGTACAATTTAAAATACCACTATGTATTTCAAAGACAAATTATTTGTATTGAGGTTCTACAAATGATACAATAATATCCTGAGAACACATCCTTCAGAGACCTGACCTGAATTGAAGAATAGAATCCTCCTCAGATTTTATACTAAGACCAATGCGTACTGGTACAGGACTTTGGGGAATACAGTGAGAGATATGTAGGTACCCACCCATGCAGTGCAGGCATGTTCAATGAAGCTGCCTTATGTGAGTCTTAATGGCTTGATACATGGAATTTCCAGTAACGTGTGACATGAAAAACATATGTGGAGCTAATACAATATGATGCAAATTACCCAGTTTGAGTAACACAGAATTTCTTTGGCTAATGAGGAGTTTGTATTGAGAGTTAATGGCCAGAGGCATATGCCAGCAGTATGTCAGGGAGGTTTAGAAAATACAATAATCAGGATGCTATTGTTATCAAAACACATTCTTAGTAGACCACAAACATATGGGGTCTGATTTTCTTTTTTCCTGGACGTTGTGTAATCATTTACACCAGTGCAAAATGGACATGGTACTTCAGACAAGTTGAAATAACTATACAAGTTACAGGGCAAATGAAGAGTTGGCCCCAGGGTGTGAGCACTTTTTCCTTGTGGGATGATTTTCCTGAAAGTTTGGCTGTGTGAGGAAAGAACAAATCACCACAAGAAAGAAGGATTTTTGAAGCTTTGTCTTTGTTCTCAGGCCCTAATTAACTAATACAGTAGAGCACTGGACAGACCCATTGTTTTTTTCCTACTAATAAGCTTTAATTTTGTTGCACAATTAAGTATTTCACTTGTGTAAAACACCAAAACTTGACTCAATTTCAAGATTATATCTAGAAAACTTAAAAGTGAGGCCATGTGATTAATGTGATCACTTGATGATTACCTTTTCTGTTCATTCCCTCTGAAGCACCTAGTATTGGCCACTGTCGGAAGACAGGATACTGGACTAGATGGACCTTTGGTCTGACTCAGTATGGCCAGTCTTATGTTCTTATCCATGCACTACACACATTTGCCATTTGCCTCATTAGAGTTATCCTACTCTCAAAGTAAAATATTGAGGCGGAAATGAAAAAAGTTAGGATGAATAGTCTCCTCAAAGCCTTCTTCAGTAGGCAAGAAGCTGGAAAGGAGGGGCTTCCTTACACACACACACACACACACACACACACACACACTCTCAATAAATGTGCCTCAGAAATGGGGAGAAATTGGTATTGGACACAGTGATTTCTTTCTATTGTCCACAGAGTCTGTCACCCTGATACTTCTCTCACCAGATTTAAAGTGGTGTAACTCCATTGACTTCAGTGGATTTACTCCTGTTTTACACTGGTGTAAGTGACATTAGTGTCAGGGTTTGTCACTGGACTGCGTGTAGGTCCTTTGATATTGCCATTGTTCTAGGTGTGACCACCCATACTTCAAGGAAGCTAAGTATAAATATTGGACAGAACTTGTTTAAAGGGACATTTCACAACAAAGTTTTTATTCACTGCAAAATTATACATTCATATTTATAGTGCATGATCATTTGATTGATTAGTACTTGAAAACAGAGTTACTTGGTAAAATGCTTCTTACAAGCTTCTTATTGATTATGGATTGTGGGTCATTAGACTCCAGAAAAGGTATGTCCCTTCAAGTACTGAATGCTATTACTATAGGACACAATCTACATACAAGCCTTGAAACTCTCTCAGCTGAGAATTACTGAAACTTTGGATTTTGGCCTCACACTCCAGTGCTTTACTGTAAATTTTTGGTAGGGGGTGAGGGTGAGTGGGGCTAGCCAATCGGGCTCCCTCCCTACTGTCAGCTTCTCTGTCTTCTCCAATGAGAGACCCAAAAGGGATTAGGGGAGGAGTCCAGCATAGGCTGCTCTGAGCAGCTAGTAGAGTAAGTAGTGAAGGAGAGAGTGGCAGCAGCATCAGTGTTCAGCCCCACCTTCTGTCAGGAGGACAACTGAGCAGAGCAGCTGCTGCTGCTGAGATCCAAGAAAGGATCCGGGGAGACAGGACACAGAGGTACTGAGGAAGAGGGTCATGGAATGGAGGTTCTGCTTGAGTAATAGAAAGAATGCACCAGACGAGAGAAGAGTCGATATACTGCAAGATGGATGCACATATTTAGATTACTTAGACTGGAAGCTCACTGGGGCAAGAACCATCTTTTTGTTCTGTTTGTACAATGCTTAGCACAATGGGGTTCTGGTCTACAACTAGGGCTCCTAGGCACTATGGTATGACAAATAATAAATAATGACAATAGTAATAATGCACTGTGGCCATAGGGAATGTGAATGGAGTGTGGGGAAGGGAGAATTGATGGTTGATGTATGTATGTGGTAACTGGTGGATTTGGGGAAACTGATGATTGCAGGGGGAAATTGTGTAGTGGGCCACTCATTTTGAGATATATGTAAATATTTCTCCGACTATTTGTTGATCCCATATAGGCAGGTATCAGCTCCTTGTTTCCAACTCTTGGGGGGAGGGAGGAAGAAAGAGTGCGGAAGTTATGCCACCAAAAGGGCTGATTTACCTTCTGGCATCTTCTTTCCAGCCTGTCCCATAAGAGGGCTTCTTCCTGTATACATGTAATCCTATTCACATTTTATAATCCTATTCACTGTAAAGCTACTCAATCTTTTCCCACTAATAAGCTCCTCTTCTTTCTACAATCACCTTTCTGACTTGCTCCAACTTCCCAGAAAAAGTATACCTTGAGAGAAGAGCAGAGATGACAGTTTTTAGGCAAATTACTTTTGGACAAACTTTTCAGGAGAGTGAGAGTAAGTGAATGGAAGACAAAAAAAATCAGTATTAGAATGGAAAAGGCGTAATAATGTGAACACTGTCATGTGTCTCCATGTTACACATTCATTTCGTCCAAGATTCTAAATCCCTCAGGGAGGGCCCCAGATTCATTCAGTGTTCCTGAGCTCTATATTTTTCTTTTGGATCTTGGATTTGCCTGAGAGACATGAAAAAGCAAAACAACCACCCCTTTCTTCCTCTGCCCCCAGACATTGAAAACTGCACCCTTGTGACTATGTGGCTGTGGGCAGTGCAAAGCTCAAGTTATTTCAATTAATTTGGCTTTAATAAATGACTAACATATAAACCCTCCCGGGATTTGTCTTTTTTGATGGCTTATTGTGGTGTACTATTATATTTTTATTATTCCATCCACTTCCAGGGTTTTGTTTAGAACCACTCCTGCCTAATTTTTGGAGGGCTCTCTCAACAAAAATAAGACATCACACACATCAAGAGATCCATCCTTTTAAGGGGATGGCATCATACCATTAGGGGCACAATTGGTGTAGAAGCTTTTTGTAGAACTTTAAGACTTCGATTTGGTAAAGAACTTAAATATATGCTTAATTTTAAGTGCACCCATGAAAAATGGAGATGGTATTAAGTATGTGCTTGAAGTTAAACATGCACTTAAGTGCTTTTCTGAATTGGGGTCTAAATGGGTAAATAATGCCACACGGTGGAGATGAACAGTGGGGAACTTTTGATATCATGTGAGTATGACATAGGGGAAGCTCTGTGGTGCGGATGGCTTGAATGGGGAATTGAAAAACAGAAGTGAAATTATCTGGGTAGATTTAAGGACAGAGCAATGGGTGTAATACCCTCAACCCAAAGCTGCACCCCAGTCAGGAATAATCACCTGGGTTTAAAAATTCTAAAATGTTGCTATGATTTATAGTAGCAAGAGATACTGAACATTTTGTTTCCTATAGCAGATTCCAGGAAGACAATGAAAATAGAGAGAGTGGAATTAATAATGGATATTGATATTGGGTTATAGAAATACCATAATATATTATAATAGTGTTTTTCTATACATTAGTTTCATTTCAAATCCTTTTTATTGATTCAATAATTAACAGTGACAACCATAAAGACAATTACAAACAAATATAGATGTAAATCAAATAGATACTGTATAAACGAATGAACTTAATTTAGCGTTCCCCAGAAATCGTTATGCAAGAATATCTAAAATTGCATAGGCATTACTAATAGAATATGAAAGATAATTACCACGAGAATAATGATGCTAAACAAAGAAATTTTAATCTAAATACAAATACAACAAATTTAAAAAAATGAATAAATCAATAAAGACCAAATATTTAAACTTGATTACTTAAAGCTAGGTACCTAAATGCATTCTTAGGCACATAAATAAAAGTAATCTGATTTTAAGAGATGCTGAGACTCTGTAACACTCATTAATTTAAGCAGGGTGGGCTCAAGCCCTAACTGCACCAGAATAGGAGTGTTGTAAGCAAGGAATTGTGAAATACATTTACTATGGGATGATTTATCGAGTTAATAGAACACTGAAAATAGTAAAGTAAAGTATAAGAGCCACTCGCAAAACATCAGGTGCTGTGATTTCTACTTGTTTTTCCTTATGTTCTCTAAATAATTTAATTTTAATGTTTAACTGTAGTCATGTGAAAGGTGCAGCTGAAGAATTCAGCATTAACATTACCTTGTCTCAGTGTAAGAGGCCTATAATGTGTTTTTGTAGTTCCGACTTAATACATTGACAATCCTTTCCAAGAAAATCATGGTCAGTTTTGTATTGATAACCCAACCTGGACTAGCTTGGCATTCTGTTTCACTTATGCCTCTGATATTTTAGAAAACATATATTCATAATTAGGTGCTATTTGCTAATTTGAAACAGTTCTACCACTTATTTTGTCTTGCTCTGTTTTCTTTTGTCTTATGTTGAGACGCAGTATCTAGCAGTCCAGAAGCTGGATCTCCTATTCTGGGTTCTGACACCAACTCCTGTGACACTGGGCAAGTCAGTGAAGACCCAGTTCAGCAAGGTACTGAGCACCTCCATCTTGGGACAGAGTTTCTACAATTCCTGCTGAAGTCAATAAAAATTGAGGGTGCTCAGTAATTTGAGGTCTTAACCCAATGTCTGTTTCAGATCCCACCACTATAAAATGGGGGTTAATAATTCCTACCTCACTGAGATATTGTTAGGATTTGATATTATTAAAGTGCTTGGAAGATGAAAAGTACTATATACATACTTAAGCACCAGTCTTGCAAGATGCTTCACATGGGATTGGGCCCTTAGACTGTAATTACTTTGGGGCAGAGACTGTCTTCCTCTGTGCGTGTGTGTGTGTATTAACAGCACCTAATATATTGTGGGTGCCATTGGAATACAATACATAATAAATATTGGAATGTCCTTCTGCCTGGTAAATCCTCCCCCCCACAAACTTGTAATTCCCTCACCAATAGTCCAAACAATCCCAGAACAAAATACATTAAATCAAACATTATAAAGCACCTCTCAGTCATTGAAAGCCAACAAAAACAAATCAAATTTTGAGTTTTCAGTTCAAACCATTTTGGATAAATGAACCAAAAATACACAAGAATAAAAATTAGGAACAAAACCCAACAGGGAACACTTTAAACATGACTGGTAAAATCCTGGCTCCACTGAAGTTAATGGCAAGGCTCCCATTGACTTAATCAGAGTAAAGATTTCATCCCATAACTTTAAAACTCCTTTTCACAGATAAAAATTCTACCCAGGGCTGAGATATAGAATGTGAAATTTCATGGGAACGGTTTTCTTTTTGGGGAAGTTAACCAGGGGGTATTGAAAATTGGGTTGAAATTAGCTTCAGCCATACCTATGCAATGGATACTCTGCTCCATAATTAAGTTTTGTCTATTTCACACATCTTATGTAAAAAAGGAAACAGCAACAAGATTTTAGGATGCACCCCCCCCCAAACATTAGTTTGGAGACTTTTATCAATATATAGTATTGAGTATTTATAGTATTTAAGGGCTCAGTACATTCTCTAATTTCTTAAAATGTAAAATAGGATAAAGGAAAAATGCAGTCTATTATGGGTTAGTGTGAAAGGGTCAGAATTTGACTTTTGATCTATATCATGTCCATGGAGTTTAGCAAGGTGTATTTAAATTTATTAAAAGTAATCAGCCACACTTCCTTTTAAATGGCTGACGAGACCTCTGGGACTGAAGGGTACTATCATTATCAATTTTATCAGTAATGTTCCAACAGTCTTTGCACAACAACCTTTGACATTACATAAATAAAGAGAAATGAAGACAATTAGCAGGTTAAAAAATAACTCCAGTAAAGTGAGCATTTTTTTCCTAAACCATTTTATCTTTGCACAGCGTGAAGTAGTTAGCACTGGTGAACTATTTATAGAAAATGATTTGCTTAATGTAGCCTTTTGATTTGTTCATGAATTATCCACAAATTGACTTTATTATTTACAGAATTGTTTGGTGTTCAAAACTGTTCACGGGATACTTTATGCAAACACATTTCAGTCTATGGGTTGTTCATGAACTGTGTGTGTCAAGTATGTCTTCAGTTACTATTTATTGTTGGTCATCTAAGCATGTGATATGTGATTAAGTCAAGCAAGACACAGGATATTGCTTATGATCCCGATTGGATGACCACAGCTAGATTTCAAAGAGATATCAAATAACTGTCCAAACTTCTGGACTGACTCTGTGAGAACACATCTGCATGAATATCCACAAGATTTTACATCTATATGAGACATTCTTGTGAGCAAAACATTGTTTGTACTAATGTTCATGGAAAATAAATTAAAAGGGTGATGAATATCAATGAAGCAAATCTGTGTGTTTTAGTCCAACAAATGTTTGTACAGTAAATACTTTTTGCAGTATTCACACAGGAATATGGCACTTACTTTGTGTTGGCAAGACAGTAAGAGCTGAGGGAAAGGAGCTTATCTGTTTCTAAAATATTTTAAGACCTTCCCCTAGTTAAGAGCTCAAACCTACAAGGCACTGAACACCTCCTGTGAGATGGTGAGCACTCATCTACCCCCGTTTACTCTTTTGGGCGTTGTGGATACTCAGTATCTTCCAGGAGGTACTTCATTCACATTTGCCACCATTGCAATTTGTTTTCCCTACAAATGTACGAACAAATTTTTGGTTGCTAGAATGTTTTCAGAATAAAAATGTCTTGTAAATTCTTGGGTGTAAGATGGGTTCACACAAAGAATCCTAGTCTAATGCTTAGCATCTTGCAGTATCAGGCCCTAAAACCACTAGTTTTTGCAAACATGATATAATAGCTATGTCTTCCATGAAGTGGGGCAGAATATTATTTAACAATCTTAGTCCATGATCCCTTAGTCCCTTTTCTACTGGTGTTCATTTTCAGCAGTATCTTATTGTCATAACTCAGGCCAACCTGCCATTGTCTTTAATGTTAGGCAGAGGGAGGACTGCAGGATTAGGCTCTTTATTATTTTTCTCTTTCCTAGTTAGGTGTAGTAATGGTTCTGAAATGCATAGTTTTGACCTGGATCCTGAGTCCCTGCTTTCCCTTCATTCACGGATGTTTGGAATCAGAGTTTCTGTTAAAGATAATTATGTAGAAAACCTGAAACAAAAAGACAAGACATAAGAACGGCCATACTGGGTCAGACCAATCATCCATCTAGCCCAGTATCCTGTCTTCTGAGAGTGGCCAGTGCCAGATGTTTCAGAGGGAATGAACAGAACAGAAGCAATTATTGAGTGATCCATCCCACATTATCTAGTCCCAGCATCTGGTAATCAGAGGCTTAGGGACACCCTAAGGTGCATGAGGTTGCATCCCTGATCATCTTGGCTAATACCCATTGATGAGTATCCTTCATGAACTTATCTAATTCTTTTTTTGAGCTGAGCTATACTTTTGGCCTTCACAACATCCCCTGGCAAAGTTAAAATCTGAATCTGAACTTCTCCAGGATTTGTGGTGATTAGGATCCAGGGTTTCAATTTGAGCCAGTATCTGGTTAAATTAAAATTAGTGCATTCTTATCACAGCTACTTAATATGACAAATTTATATTTTTGTTTGAATAAAGCCTGGCATTGTGTCATTTCATACTGGGGGGAAAAAACATGATTCAGGCCGATTATGCATCTCTTTGTTAGGACACAGACACAAGGAGAAAACATTACTAGACACTGTCAGACTGGGTATAAAGGTAATACCTGCAGTATTTTTGCATTAACAGAGCAGGTTCTTCTTCAAATATTGAATGAGTTCAATTTCATTTGTAAAAATGTGGCTCTTCCTGAAATTGTCAGTGATATGATAAAGCTAATTAAGACATGCATGGTGTTAACAGTTTCATTAGAGGAGATAATATTGCACAAGAAAAATAAGAAATCATTATGATGAATGCCTCAACATTACATTACATGTTAATGAAGTGTAAATGATCTAATTATTTTTGAAAGAATACAGATTCGATTAAACTGTCGGAATTAAATTGGAAAGGACAGCCTATTGTACTTTTTATGTACAGACAAGTTAGCGTTAATTAGGCACAATCTACAGGAACAAATGAGGCACAACCCTCAGTGAACAATCATGTATCCATTGCTCAAGGCAGGTTTCATAAAGAAATATATTAGGGGAAAAATTGTAAGTCAATTAAATACAGTGCTTTAGCAGTGGGAGGGAAAATGAGCAAATTCTGTGTTCCCTCCCCCTACACTCTGAGTGTTTATAATTCAAGCACTCTGCGAGTTCTGCTCCACCACTAATTTAATAAATACTAATTTTGCTGATGAGAAATTCTGATTCTGTCACCATTTACTCCCCATAAATGACTTTCTGGATCCCGGAAGACTTTTTGGCTGGATGTTAATTTTTATCTTGGACCCTGCTCCCTGATCTGACCTAACGTCAGACAATGAGAAAAAATGTTAATAATGGTCACTAAGGCCTGGAAGAGGACATGATTGAGCCTCAAGTTGGCATAATTTGGCCATCTCTGAGGGTGGGTTAGGAATCACTTGAGGTAAACAATCAGAATGTCTGGCGCTTCACCTTTAGGGGATGTGGTTATTAGGCACAGGCAAACAGTTCAGCTAAATGGTGAACTTTCACCCAGAGCCCAAACCAAACCTATCTTCAGTTTCAGAAAAGTCTAAGCTTTGCATTTTTTCCCCCTTTCAGCAGCCCCATACAGTCCCTTGTACTCTCTGCAAGCAGAAGTACTAAAATACCCTGAGAAAAGCTTAAACAGACCTAAGAGATTGGATAGTCTAGACAGTCTAAATAAATATTTTGGGGAGTACTAGAAATGTGAAGTGCTTATTCTAACTACATTACCGAACCTCAAGGTACACTCAAGAAGTCTTGCAAAATTTACAAGCAGAGGCACAGAAATCTACTTGTCCACCCTTTATCAGGATTAATTGATTGATAATGAAAAATCTGTCGATATTTTATTGCCTGTATCAGGGTTCCCTCCCCACTCTGAACTCTAGGCTACAGATGTGGGGACCTGCATGAAAGACCCCCGAAGCTTATTTTTACCAGCTTAGGTTAAAAACTTTCCCAAGGCACAAATTTCGCCTTGTCCTTGAACAGCATGCTGCCACCACCAAGTGATTTAGACAAAGAACAGGGAAAGGACCACTTGGAGTTCCTATTTCCCCAAAATATGCCCCCAAGCGCTCACACCCCCTTTCCTGGGGAGGCTTGAGAATAAACAAGATGAGCACAAACCAGCCTTGGATTTTTAAGACCCAAAAACCCAATCAGATTCTTAAAAAAACAGAACTTTATTAGAAGAACAAAAAAGGATAAGAGAACAACTCTGTAAGATCAGAATGGAAGATAATCTTACAGGCAGTCAGATTCAAAACATAGAGAATCCCTCTAGGCAAAACCTTAAGTTACAAAAAGACACAAAAACAAGAATACACATTTCCTCCAGCACAGCAAATTTCACAAGCCCAAACAAAGAAAACCTAACATATTTTCTAGCTAGATTACTAGAAGAGAAACTGAACTGGGTCCTGAGGATCTCAGTGCTGGGGAAAGGAGTTGGAATTTTCTCTTTCTGCCTCCAGACTGGCAGAATAGAAGTGGAACAATCCTTGGATATTACTTCATCTCAATAGCTTGACTAGTCTGTTGGGGTTCCACTTTCTGTGTGGGGGTAAGATCCAAGGGGCCCTCTGCAAATATAGAGGAGCCAGGATTTTCTTCAATAGGGGAAATAACATGTAGCAATCTAACTTTTTTCTCATGTGTATTTGGTTATTCCATAAAATAATATACTATCTAACGAGTAAAATCATGAATAAAATCTACAGGCTGGGAAGCAGAAATCTTTATTGGAACCCTTTGCACTAGTATATATAATTTGTGCCATAAAATATGGTATTTGGCAAGTAGCTTATAAATGCATTAACAATTATTCTCTTGTTCCCCCCAGTGGATTCATAGTATAATCAATTACAGGTAATATTATTAAGCTTATATTCTATATATCAAGAACTCAGCTTTTTTCAAGTTTCTTTAGTCCATAATAATTTCTTCTTTCTGCGCTATATAAAACAACAAAAACCTGTTTAATGAGGGCCTCAAAATCAGAACTGTGTTGGTTAGAAACAATATGGTTTTCCATTCCTACCAGAGGCACCAAAATGCTAAATTACCAGTACTCACTTTCACCGCAAACCAAATCCAATAATTTTACCCATTTCAGGTCAGAGGTTCAGTACCTCAAAAAACACTGTTAATATCTATGGCATCAGCATCAGAAGAAACAAGTGGTGTAAAACAGTTAAAGAATTGGCTGCAGTATAAACAGCTGCCAGCCAAACCTGCCTACCGAACACCAGCGCCAAGCTGCCAACATGGCAAGATGGTCACAGCAGCAAGATCAGAGGGTCATACTTAGTATTATAATTATTTGTTATGAATTAGATGGATTATTTGCCATTTTCTGTCTGTAAGTTGCAATTCAGAGCTATCCAAGGCCTAACATGCACTTATTCTGCCATCATTCTCAGTGATATCCAAATGGATTGCTATATATAGTAGGGTTGAGTTGTACCTTTGGGACACGGCCCTGCACTGGAAGCGATGTACAGCTGCTTTGACTCAGGGGGAGCTAGGGAAAGTGAGGTCAAATGTTCCAAGGAGTTAAAAATCTCACCGCAAAAGATGATATTTTGCTATGATTGGGAAGTCATGAACAAGTACTGTACAATAGTCCAGGGCCATTGTTGGCAGGCTAGGTGAGTAATTGTCCCATTAAACATCACATTTGGCTATAACCACGGTACTGGATTAGATGGACCAGTCATCCACGCTGGTTTGGAAATGCCTATTTCCCCATTAACATGCTTGGTAATTTCAACACAACATATACATAACACATCTGTGTGTTTTTAATTGTTTCTGCAAGAATGTAATCCTAATCCTTTGGTTTCTTGCCTTCTATTTTTCATCCTCCCACAATGCCCTGAACTAAGGTCAAAGCATCACATTAGCTTTCCAGCCCTCACTGTGAGTTTTCTAGTAGTAATTTTAAGTCAGCCCCTTGACAGTGTTTTTTCCTGTTGCAAATGAATACATTTTTTGTAGCTTGGTGGCCAATTCAGCTCCCGATTTCAGAGGTGCAACTCCTGTTTAAGTCCACGAGAGTTGTGCCTATAACAGAAAGAAGACAAGTTTGGGCCCTATATTCCTGAGGCTCTAAAAACTTTCAAGAATTATAATGGAAAGCAATGCATACCAACACTCTTTATTCACATTAGTCCATTATACTATTCTATTATCTTATTGGTATATAGTAATCATTTTTATTGACACATTCACGCCCAATACAATATGAGGCTAACTGATCCAATGGAAATCAGCTTAAATAGATTAACATTTCAATATTTGTATTCAATATTAAGCTAACACACTTGCTAATTTACCTAAACGGAATAATTACAGAATGTTGAACAATTATTCATTGTATTAACATTGTATTATATTAGCTAACTTAATAGCAAACATTGTCCTTGCATAATGCAATAATTTCTCTAACAGCTTTAAGAACAGTATGTTTTTAGAGCTGACCAAACTAATTTAGCTCATAAAATATAATCCAAACTTCTCCAAGTTTTCTGGGGGCGTATCAAGTTTCTGGGAAAATCTGAAAACAGTTCATGGACGTGAAACTTTGGCTGTTCAGAAAAAAAAATGTTGTTTTAATGCATAATAAGAGATAACAGAGATTTGTAGTAAAGACTATATTTGTCCATCTCCAATTACAAGCTTAAAACTGACTGGTTAAAAAAAAGAAGTCCAAATTAGGAATGATTTTAAGTCTAAAAAGTGCTATTCATTGAAATCAGACTCTGTTGTACTTTGAGTAAGATGCATTTTTTAAAAAGAAACACCATTAAGTCACTAACATATCGAAAGTAGGCCTATTTCAGGAATGATGTAAAAGGTTGCATGTGTTAGTTTCACATTGCTAAGGGAGTGTGTCTCAGGGAGTTTAAGGCTACAGGTACCCCATGAGCTACAGCTAGAGTTCTCAGCTCACACAGGCAGCAGACTGAGGCTCTCTCTCATCTGAACTAGCACATTAAAAATAGTAACATAGCCACGGTAGCATAGGAGTGGTGGCACCGGCTAACAGCCCCAAATTCAAGCGCTCCTGAACTCCGTGTGTATGTACTCGTGGCAACTAACCATGCTACTATTTTTAATGTGTTAGCTCAGATGAGAGCTAGCACTGGTAAGTCTATGTGAGCTGGGAATCAGACCCCCTAGCTTGTAGTGTAAAAATTGTTTAAGGTCACTCAGATTCTTCTGTAAGCCACCCCCATGTCACTCCACAGATGTCGAATGCCGTTGCACAAGTTTAGCACAGGACATATTCTCCACTGGGGACGGAAGAAGTTTAATCAAGTGTAGAAGGAGTCTAAGTTGTTGCAACATACATTTTGAAGGGGATGGAAAAAGGTGTAAGTTATGCCAGTCTAGTCTCCCTTTATCCTTAGACTCATCTCTCAATTGAGTCCATTGTCATTAGCAATTAGAACAAGGGACTGGGAGTCATAATGTATGGATTGTATTCCCAGCTTGGCTACTAATTAATTGGGTGACATTAGGCCTCACAGAGAAGCCTTAAACTGTGCCTGTTTACCTATCTGTAAATATGGTATAATGAAATATAATAAAAGCTAAATCACAGGGCTTAACTAATTAATTTACTAATGTCTGAAAAATGCTTACATGTGCTCAGCTGATTCCACAGACATACAAAGTGCCATGGTGAAAACCCTTGTTGCTCAGAAAATGGGACACACCTTAGTTGGATGTTCTATTGAAAACACACATTTTAAGCTCACTGCTAACATAAGAATCCCGATGAAAAATTGTAGCTGCTTCTGGAAGGGCTTTTCAAGGCTGAGGCATGCCTAGGGAAACATTTGGATGACCACCCAGCATTAGTGCAAAGGATTTACAATAGGTGCATTCCTTATGCTGAAGGAGACTTGCAGCAACATGTCAGATTTCTTAGCCCATCGTCACCCTTTTTGTGACATCTTAGTTTTTAACATTGTTTCTTACTGAAACATGGACTCTATAAGAAACTCTTAATATTTAACCACAATTGTGAGGGATATTTGAGGCAACTGAAAACATTTATAGATCTGTATCAATAATTTGCATGTAGCACAATGTTATTAAGGGCCAACCATGTCATCCTAGGAGCATCCTGATTCCTCCTCACTGCTTCTCTTCTCTCCACAGTAATAGCCACAACCACATTTTGCAGGCAACTAACTTACTTTTCTGCTCATCTTTCAAAAGAGCCAAGTTCCTGGGGGCCCTTTGCTGGAATGGACAATTTCAGAAGCTCTAGTGACAATGAATAGAGAGGTCAAAACACTTGGCTGGATTTATGGAACATTAAGGGACTGCTGAAGCCATGGTGGTGGAATTAGGGCAGCCATTTAACCCAGCTACAGGGACCATGCTCCCAAGGTGAACATTTTGTGGCTAGTTGCTAAGTATCTACAAAATATCTCTACAACCCACAAACTGTAATCCTTTTCAGTTTGGAGACTGCTAATAGAGTTAGAGGTACAATACTAATAAGATGATGGCCCTAAAAGGTATGTATCTTGAATCCCTTGAGTGCCGTTTGCTTATCTGTAAGGCATTCTTAGAGGTTTAATTTTGAAAACCTTTATTGTAAAGATTCTCAGTGAACTATCATTCTATTATATATATGCTAAGCTTTTAATATAGCCACTTCCACATAAATAGATTTCCTCAGTGGAAAACAGATTTTATTTTTTAACTGTATGATTTCTCATACTGTAATTTGATAACCATAATGCCAATAGGTTAATCATATTGATGAAGTACTAAGAGGGACTGTATTTAACACTGCTTACCCTGTGGAAAAGTAACCTGATTTACTGGGAACCTTTTCACCTTCAGTGGCAGGGGAATAACTGCTAGTTTGGCCCTATGTTCAAACATATAATTCCATAGGCTGGCATGTAACCAAAAGGCAATATTACCACTGAAGGATTGATCTGAATTAACAAGGTAAAAAAAGAAAGATCACAGCCTATTATGTAGCCTATATAAAAATACCAAATGTGAAGTTAATTCAAACTATGTCATTTAGGCAAATTATTTCCTTCATTCAGTCCACATAATTGTTAGCTCAGCTGTGATACAAGGTTCCTAAGATCACTTGATGGTATTTGTATAGATTTTTTTAAGATTTGTATAATGATGAAATATGATTTGGTGCATACTTATAGCCTAAAGAACTATTTTCATAGTAATAAAAATGTATTAAGATGTAAATAACCATTCAGAAATATAAAGCTGCCAAGCAGTTGCCTCTGCACCTTTGACAAGCGTCTGAGGAAGGTGAAAAAGGAAAATGGATAACATTTTTGCATGCAAGTTTCAAAAATAGTGGGGACGATTCTGCCAGCTTTGCTCACACTGAGTCGAGTCCCTTATGCTACAAGTAGTCCCATGTAAGCACCCAGCTGAGAAAAATCCATGAACAAAGATGACAGAATCATCCCTAAATAACAATACAGTCATAATTATTGAAACAGATGCTTCACAATACCTCTGTGAAGTAGACCA
Source organism: Chelonia mydas (assembly GCF_015237465.2). Classification (NCBI taxonomy): domain Eukaryota; kingdom Metazoa; phylum Chordata; order Testudines; family Cheloniidae; genus Chelonia; species Chelonia mydas. Next base: position 100,859,304 of record NC_057850.1, on the reverse strand, counting down.
TCATTATTTAGATGGTAAGATCTCTGGGGCAGGGACTGTTTATTTTTTCTGTGTTTGTACAGTGCCTAGCACAACGGGCTCCTGGTTCATGACTGGGACTCCTAGGCACTACCGTAATACAAATAAAACATAATAATAAATAATCTGTGCAGTGCAGTCATGTGTCTGCTGTTAAACAGCAAGGACAAAAATGAGCTTTCCAGCTAACAGACATTTAATTACTTAACAGAACTTCTCAAACTATTCTCATGTCATTTTTTAATTTTTTGTTAAAAAATGAAAATAAGCACCAATTAACATTTCAAAAGATCAGAGCGGGTGAAAATGGCACGTGAGAGGGTTGGTGGTGCTCCAGAGAAAAGAGGACGAGTTATGAGTACCCGGAGCAGCTGGAATACATGTGGTCTGGCAACTGGAGTCTTGTTTGTATGGCACATTACACTAATGGATATCTAGAGCTGAATAAAAGACCCATGGAAAACCTTAGTTTTGGAGCCAAATCTGATGTGCTTCCTATGTCCCCTTTAGATCTGTGCTTATCATAAACTGCAATACCTCAATCCAGCACTTACCTGGAACAGAGAAGAATGGCAAGGAGGTGATAAAAGGCAGTTACCTCCTCTAAGCAGGCAGGCAAATACTGGTGCTGACTAGCCTTTGTAATGGACATTAGAGAGACAAGGTGATGAGGTAATATCTTTCATTGGACCAATTTCTGTCAGTGAGGGAGACAAGCTTTCGAGCTACACAGACCTAAAGAAGAGTTCTGTGTGGCTCAAAGCTTGTCTCTTTCACCAGCAGAAGTTGGTCCAATAAAATATGTTACCTCCCCCACCTTGTCTCTTTAATATCTTGGGACCAACATGGCTACAGAAACACTGCAAACAACAATTTGTAATGGACAGTCATTTTCCAAACTGACAGCTGAAGACCACTCCACCCTCTCATGGGAATATAATAGACAGTGAATGGTGGCAAAGGCAACTAAACAGGAGAAAGATCGTAGAGTCATCATGGATAGTTCTCTGAAGATGTCCACACAGTGTGCAGTGGCAGTCAAAAAAGCTAATGGGATGTTAGGAATCATTAAAAAAGGGATAGAGAATAAGATGGAGAATATCTTATTGCCCTTATATAAACCCATGGGATGCCCACATCTTGAATACTGCGTACAGATGTGGTCCCCTCAATTCGAAAAAGATATACTGGAATTAGAAAAGGTTCAGAAAAGGGCAACTAAAATGATCAGGGGTTTGGAACGGGTCCCATATGAGGAGAGATTAAAGAGGCCAGGACTTTTCAGCTTGGAAAAGGGGAGACTAAGGGGGGATATGATAGAGGTATATAAAATCATGAGTGGTGTGGAGAAAGTGAATAAGGAAAAGTTATGTACTTGTTGCCATAATATAATAACTAGGGGCCACCAAATGAAATTAATAGGCAGCAGATTTAAAACAAATAAAAGGAAGTTCTTCTTCACACAGCGCACAGTCAACCTGTGGAACTCCTTGCCTGAGGAGGTTGTGAAGGCTAAGACTACAACAGGGTTTAAAAGAGAACTGGATAAATTCATGGATGTTAAGTCCATTAATGGCTATTAGCCAGGATGGGTAAGGAATGGTGTCCCTAGCCTCTGTTTGTCAAAGGGTGGAGATGGATGGCAGGAAAGAGATCACTTGATCATTACCTGTTAGGTTCACTCCCTCTAGGGCACCTGGCATTGGCCACTGTCGGAAGACAGGATACTGGGCTGGATGGACCTGATTGGTCTGGATTGGTCTGGATTGGTCTGAACCAATGTGGCCATTCTTATGTTCTTATGTAACGACTGACATGTTTTTCTTGTGCAACATCATGTTTTGAAAGGGGAGAGGGGCTTATTACCTGCTGAGAAAGGAAGATGACATGTTTGGGTCTTCTGAAGATGAGGCTGTTTCCTCATCCTGAGGAAAAGGAAATAGGAGCTAGGCCAGGGAAGGGGGAGAATCCACAAAACTCACAAAAGTAATCAGAATAAGAGGATAATAATAAATCAAGCAATTAAGTGAATGAGAGAAGTGAATGTGCAGTTTGAGGAGACATTGATAGACATACTAATGCTAATTTAGGGACAGATGATCCCCCTCTGTATTGTGCGGCATGAAGGGGAGAAGAGACGAGCAGATCTGTTGCTAGCTCTCACAATTTTATTGTGAGTCTTGTGATTTTGATGTTTTTCTCTAAAGCCTGAGTTCCTGGAGACATGAACACATGCCTTTTTTTTTTTTGATTAAATAACCTTCTAGCTCTCATGGTTGTAAAGAAAAGCTTGAAAATGTGACCATTAAACGTCAAACACGAGAAGGCAAATATAAAATCGACAACTGCATTAGTTTTTAAAATCTCATGATTGTCAAGTCAATCATGTGATTTTGGCTCATAATTTTTAAACGCTTGGGGGTTGGCAAGACTGTAGATAGGGAAAGAAAGGCCCCAAAAACAGGAGAAAGGGAAATCCAGCCTAAGCAACATGTTTAGTCTTTCCACAAACTAATGTAAGACTGTCCTTATGAACTCTTAAAGGTGTATGTGTTGGGCCTAGAATTGCCTAGAGACCCCAAAACAGATTGTTTCTGAATGATGCTATCTTCAGATATCCTAAGCTGGAAAGGGTAGACTGGTATCTGCAAAGCTGAAGAAGGAAAGAACAAAATCTGTTTTAGAATGAAAGGACAGAAATTTCCAGAGTCACCAGTTTTTAGAAATTTCTAGGGTCATCACCTATGTCCAGCTCAAAAGGGACACTGACAGGAGACTGATAAGTATAGGCTTTTGCTCCTGTTACTGAATACCTGGTCAGGCAGTCTGCACTCTACTGTCACTATCTGTGATTCTCTAGGCCTCCAACCTGATGGAAAAATATCCAAGAAGAGCATGAAACTCATGCAGTTGAATTGCAAACAAGACTATGTAATTATAATACTCTTGTAATGTAGTAATTGCTAGTGAAAATATAAAAAACAGTAAGACAGACAAGGTACAGTTGTTACAAGTATATTTCTTGTGTTGCATTCAGTTTCTCTTTTGGCCTTGCAAACTTGAAATCTAATAACAAGGAAATGCCCTACGTTAAATCTGTCACATTTTTCCATTCCCTGCTGTGCTAATAGATATTGTGCCTTCCTCCATTTATAGTAGTGGTTGTTGATTTTTAGTAAGCCTCTAAGAAACATTTGCAAAGAAATTAAAAAACCTGGAAATGCAAGCTTTTTGGATCTCATTTCAATTTCATGAAAGCAGCCCGATTTCACACAGAAACATGTGAAATGTTATCTTCCCCTCAAAAGCAAGCAACAGTGAACCCACCTGCACTCCAATGTTCTAGTTTCAAGCAAACACCTTAAAATGTTCAATATTTCACATTCCAAAATGCAGAATTTCATTTGAAGTCCAAACATTCAAACCAGAGAGATCATGCAAAGTCTCAAATATTTTAATGTTTCAATGACCCAAATAGCTTCCCCACGATATTTCATAAAAAGAAAAGAAAATCATGTTCACCCACCAGGCATGCTTTGGTAATATCACGTTTTCTGGTCTCTGAAACAACGATTGAGCTAACGCTATCTTCTTCATATTAGGTGGCTCTGTGTCATTAAGTTGCAAACTATGTATGTCATACAATGTGTTCACAGTGTAGGTCTGCCGTGCTGGGTTATTTGTTTGCAGGGAGTACTGAAAACCCTGACAGAGGAGGATTAGGTTTTAGATATCATGAGGGCGAGGAAGAACTCTCAATGCCATATCAATATTTTGTTTAGCAAGGACAGTTACTTCACAGAATTGCCAAGTTCTCTGGATTGTTGGGGCGCTTTTGATTTTGAAGCGGCTGCCCTGATTTGTGGAGGTTTATTGATAATGTTAGAGAATTTGAGAACATTTTCACTCAGTCCCCAAAGGGTGTAGGGATTTTTTCGCACAGAACCTTCCAAGAGAGGCTGTCAACACCTTAAAAATGAGGAGGAGGAACTGACAAGTAAAGCCAGGCTCACAGCCAATACAGAGCAGCAGGTTAAAAGATCACAATGCATCTGATTTAAAACAGGATAGGCAATGTGTACCAACATTGCACGAGGATAACTGACAGAAGGAATGGTTATGACGTTGAATAAACCATACCGATCTTCCAGCCTGCACTGCCCTTCTCTGTTCCACTCCTAACTGAGCAGGATTTAGACCCCAGTATGGCCAGCAGTGGCTTGCACCATCTCACTTCCTTACACAGGTGACTATTTGTCCATACCTATGGCCCGGATCCAGCAAACTTCTTAAGCAAGTCCATAACATTAAGCATGTCAATAGTCCCTATTGATTTCAATGGAACTACTAACCTGCCTCAAGTTAAGCACTTGTTTGCTGAATCAGGGCTGAATTCATTACACCACCTTTTACATGGTTCAGTGTAGCTGACTCTTGGCAGGTCCTCAAAAGTAACAGGCTAGAGTGCCTGAGATGCTAGAGTGAACGGCAATGTAAGAACCAGAACAGAATGACACCTCTCCTAATCCCAAAGCGATGTCATAGTCTTGCTTCCTTTCCAGGCTTATACAGAGGGAACATTGTTTACTTTTACAGGTACAGTTCCATCCATTAAGGAGGACGGGTACATTTCAATCAATCATAGGTTGACGGGGACCTCCCAGTGATTGTGCCAAAATTATCTTGACAGTTTATGGTGAAGGATGTGTATTGCAGTATTTTATAACACCTTTGGGAATCAAAGCCATTTTATCCCCATTAATTATATAAAGCATAATGGAACAGTAAAATATTGTGAAGAATGCAGCACATTACGCAGATGCAAGGTTTTTTCCCTAGGTCTATAAGGGAGATGCCATCGATTCTGGAAGAGCATTTGCAATGACTGTAGCATAGACCATGATCATTTAAGTGAGACACCTGCTGATACGCCCAGTTCTGTGTTTCCACTTGAAATTTTTGTCAAAAATCTTTTTATTTTACTTGGTGAGATTCATAGGCAGGCTCTACGAAGGACAGTTCCTGTTACCTGTAAACCTTTGGAACACATTTCTCAGGGAAAATATTTACTGATGTCTCTTTTATCAGAGATGTCACTAGAATAAAAATAATTTTCCAAGACCAGAGTTGGCTAAAACACAGGCATCATGACAGAAGCCAATAATTCAGTGTAAGATATTGATGGTCACACATGCCGCTTTCCATTTTGAAAAGCAGCATCATTCTGCGAGGTGCAAGAACAGCCCATCTATCATCCCAAGCACATTAGGAATCCCTGCTATGGCACAGAATCTCTTTTTGATGTGCTATCACTGTTGTTGGCTACATGGCAAATTACTAGATTTAGTGTGTTGGCTAACCAAAGCAGCTGTTGCTGGTGTGAAAACCAGCACACTGGTGCCCACTGAGTCCCTGCTAGATTTCAGTTAAAGGCTCAAAAAGCACCCGTGGCATAACAAAAGAAAAATACCACATAACACCATGGAACATGGAAGTTTCTCTTCTGAGGCCCACACAACAGGTTCTACTCTTCACAATACTCTTAATTGCCTTTTAATTTACTACTCATTTATTAGGTGGATGCTGCAGAGCAATTCTGGTCAATCGAGAAGGGAAAATTTTGTTTATGGAAATCAGGAGCAAAGCATATTTTGGTCTGCTCTTTTATCTCTCCTTTACTAACAGCACTCTAGCTATCTGACGATGTTTGATTTGTGTTTCAGCATCGCCGGTGCTGTACTGCAATGGTCATTTTTTCTCATTGAGAAGAAGCAGTTACTTTTCTTAAATATTTAAATATGCTTATTTTAAATGGAAGCAGCTGTTCTGATTCAGGCAAAACTATTCTGATTTATGAGGGGCTGTTCAGCTATCTTGCCTAACTTTCCTTAAAAACACAAATCCGTTCCCCCATTCCCTTCCCTCCTCCTCACCCCCGCTCCTCCAAACTCTTCCTAGTTGATCAGCAGGTAGAATGGCAGGGCTTGTTATACTTCTGCACAAAATCAGCAGTGTCTCCTGACAGCCACTGTGAGGAAGTGCTGCCAAATCGAAAACCAGCTCAACACCATGTGGAACTGAGGGTGTGAAAGACCAGCAGGGAGGAGAGGCCTTCATCTGAAAAAACAAAACAAAACAACAATTCAGATATTTTTTATAAGCAGATGAGTGAGCTGAGGCTCTGGGGGAGAGCGAGAGACAAAGAAGAGCTTCCTTCTTTGTGCAGTCTACAGATGCTTTTTATGTTGGCCCTAATTAGAGCTCATCAAAATTTTTCAACTGAAACATTTTCCCGCAAAAAACTGGTGTTTTGTCAAAAACAATATTTTGGCAGAGAAATCTCATTCTTTTACTACATTATTAAAAAAAACAATGAAAAAATTAGAATCAAAACAAAAATTCATTTCATTTGGAAATTTTCCATTTTTAATGAAACATTTTTAGTGAAAATTTTGCATTTGAAGATTTTTGTGGGGGAAAAATTGGTTTCAACCAGCATCACCCTAATACTATGCTCTTGATCTGCTTGCTTTCTTCATGTTCTCTCCTTCTAGTGAGTCATTTGAAAATGTAAATATTTTTATACATAATAAGCATTATTAGCATTGTTGTTTATTAAATTCTGAGAAGGGTCAAGATGGATCAGAATTTTATTTTTGTTTCCTTCTCTAGTTTTGAATGGCTACATTTTGAAAAACGTCCACAGCCCATGAGCGTGATGATCAAACTCAGTCTCATGAATGAATCAGACAACTTCTCCTCTGGACAAGTGCTTGGAATATTAGATTATGCAGTCATTAAATTCAATGTGATAGAATGTTCCTATGACTTGGTGCATTAGGAGCTAAAGCATATTTCAAATTTAGTTCTGCTGAAAACTGTACTATTGAAGACTTTGACTAGCACAGAGAGATGGATTGTCCCTGGCTGTCCTGTAAGGTTTTAAAAGTGTAAATGGCATAAGCAATTAAGAATAATTCCCAAAACACAGCATCTTTTTATTTTATTATTTTCACATTTAGATAATAAGAAAGAGGCAAAGCAAGGCAGCACAGGGCCTTATCTTCTTGATCCAACTGAAGTCAATAGAAGTTAAGAGTGTTTGGCACTTTCTTAAATATGTACCCACAGTGAGAGAGACACAGAATTAAGCTTTCATCATTGCCTCCCAAAGAGTTACTTTGTAGTATGTGGAAGGCAGTGCTGATTGTGTCCCTTACTGAACAACCAAGCAACATAAATATTGAGCTGTGCAGTTTGCAATCAATTAAGAAGATAAGGCATTGGACTGTGCAGGGTTTTTACTCTTTAAAAGAATAAATAAATATTTTTGCACCTTACCCAGTTCTCCCTTCAGGATGGTTAACCTGTGTCTTTAAGCTACAAATGGGCATACAGCACGTCAGAGCTGCCACAAAGTAGTTACTCAAATATTGGGGGACTGAGAGGTAACAGTTGGTGGGTTTGTACTGTGCTCTTCATACTAATGCCTGTGATTTCTCGGTTTGTTTTCTCTCCCACCTATAGAAGATATTTAGTGCCAGTGGGGGTAAACAGCAGTCACTCCGCAACTGGAATAGTCCAGTCCTTCTCTACATATCTGTGTCGTCCCTGTGATGAGAGCGATACAGATTAAACTTGAGATTTTCAAAAGCACTCAGTATTGACCTAACTCTGCTCTCATTGACGTGAACGGCAAAACCTCCATCGACTTCAATGGGAACACCATGAGACCAACACAGAGGTTCTGGCGGAACTGTCTACTTTGTGCTTTTTATCTAATACAGGAAGGGAAAGAAACAAAAAGATCATTGCCCTATTCACTGATCAGCCCCTGAGAATTAAAGGGAATTAGTTTGCTGTTCTTGTTTATTGCGAAGTGGCCGTGTGGTACTGGGTGCGAAACAGATGGATCTGAAGACATAGTCTTTCCCCTGAAGAGCTTATACTCAGAGCTGAGAGAATAATTGATATTTGATTCAGTGACCCGAAAAAAACTCCCAAAAGAACCAACCCAGGAAACAAATTATTTAGAGTCTAATTAACTAAAAATTTTGGGTCAAGCAAAATTTTTCAGTCCACGCAAAATATTGCCTCCCTCCCTCATTTCATTGTGTTTTCAGGACTTTTTTATCCTGTTAAAAATTGTATTTTAACCATTCTTAAACCGTTACATGTCTTAACAAAGAAACATTTGTTAGCTAGCTACATTTCTTAACAAAATGTCATGTTGAAGTGAGAAGTCAAAACGATTCATTTAGAAAATGTTGAAATGAACCATTTTTACTTTTTCAGGTTTTTTCTCCCCAATTCTATTTGGCCAAAAGGATTTGCTGAATTTAGCCCACATTCATGAATAGTTTTGGTTGCCCTGAAGCTGCATTTTTTAGCAAGTAATCGATTGAACCAAAAAACTTCACCCAGCTCTACTTATACTATAAAGAGAGACAAACAAAACATGTAGAAAAAAAGTAGTGATTGAGATGAAAAGCAGAGTGTTTGGTGGAGTTAGGCAGTCACGCTGAGAGTGCCAGGGCCTTGTCAGGGTTTTGGGTTTTTTGTCTTCTTTTGAAAAGCGTATCTCAATTCTATATGAGGGTTGGGTAGGTGTCAAAAGGCCTTTTAGGGTATGTTTACACTGCAATAAAAAACCCAAGGCTGGCCTGTGCCAGCAAACTTGGGTTCGCGGGGATCAGGCTGTGGGGCTGTTTCATTGCAAGGTAAACTTCTGGGCTTAGGCTGGCATCCAGGGTCCAGGACTATGTGAGGTGAGGGAGTCCCAGAGCTTGGGCTCCACCCTGAGCCTGGGAGTCTACACAGCAATGAAACAGCCCCACAGCCCGAGCCCTGCGAGCCTGAGTCAGCTGGTATGGGCCAGCCACAAGTGTCTAGCTGCTGTGTAGACATGCCCTGAGAAGTGAAACATTTTCAGTAGGAACTAAGTGGCAGTTCAGATGTGCGAGCAGGGGTCTAATTCTGGGCTGTGCCTCTGCTGTGTTCTGTGCTTCTAAGGGACATTAGCTACCTTTGCACCTTCCCGGAATTGCTAATAGCCGCTAATAGCGGAATTGCAGAGACACACCACAGCCACACCTTTGTTCTCCCAGGCCATGCACACTACCCTGGGAGCAGGGAAGTGGGCATAGGATCTAGTACAGCAGTTCTGTGTTACCCTAAGATTAAGGAACTGTGTCTTCTGGCTTTTCAGAGTAGCACAAAGTAACAGGTGCAGGGAACCACATTATGAACCAAGGCATATGGAGCTGAGTGGAAGAAACCATGCAGACAGGAGTTGGAGAAGACACAAAGGCATAATTATCTGCCTGTCTATATATTTTATGCTGTGTTCATCATCATGGTCACTGGTGTTGTCATCTTTTCTCTTTATTTTATTATTATAAAAACAAACTTTCTGCCCAGGGTAGATAAAAGTTATTATCCCAGCCCACCTAGGTTCCCCTCTTCAGACTTGTATTTTATTTCACATAACTGCATAGCCCATACCTAGGGCTACCACCCTAACGGTTAGGGTGGTAGCCTGGGACTTGGGACACCAGGGTTTAACTTTCTGCTCCATTGCAGACTTCCTATGTGACATTGGGCAAGTCACTTAATTTCTCTGTGACTTAGTTCCCCATCTGTAAAATGGGGATGTAGTTTATTTGCTTTGCAGGGGCATTAATGTATATACATTAAATATGGCAAGATGCTACAATAATGGGGACCAAGAGAAGTACCCAAGAGAGACAAACAGATATATGGGGAAGCAGACTATCAACTATACTGTAATAATTATTTATACACAGGAAAATCATCACTTGGTAAAGAAGAAAAAGACAAGCAGCAGCTCCTTCCACTGTCAGTCACCTGCCCTGATCAGCCTGCAGAGGTTTCTACTGATACTAACCTCCAAGCCTCTTTGTCCCCCTTGCAAATAAGCAAGGCGACAGAATTTCACAGTTCAGTGTTTTTTTCTTACCTGACTTCATCTTCCTGAATTGGAGTAACTACAATTTCAAATATACCTGAACTATGGTCTAAACTCTTAGAATCATAGAATCATAGAATATCAGGGTTGGAAGGGACCCCAGAAGGTCATCTAGTCCAACCCCCTGCTCGAAGCAGGACCAATTCCCAGTTAAATCATCCCAGCCAGGGCTTTGTCAAGCCTGACCTTAAAAACCTCTAAGGAAGGAGATTCTACCACCTCCCTAGGTAACGCATTCCAGTGTTTCACCACCCTCTTAGTGAAAAAGTTTATAGAATCATAGATTCTTCCCTCAATGATATTGATACTGCCATTGGTATGACACAAACTGGGTCCTGTATGTCTGCAATGCACATTCTAATACAAGTTATACAACTCGATGAACAATTTTTTTCTTTTAATTCTCAAATATTTCTCTGAATCCATAAGAGCCAAATGTTGTTCCTATCTGGGTGTGTTATTAAAAAATTAATGGTCAGTTCTAGCTTTCACCCATGAATCAACTGAGTTCAGGTCACCATCTCCAACCTAGTAACCAAAACCCAGTATTCCCTGGACCACCAAGCAGGACTCTGGTTCTCATTTTCATATGTTCAGGAGTACTTTTACATTCATGTCATTTGGCTGTCCGGGCATTCATTTTCAAGCTTGCTCTCTCTGACCTTGTTGGAAAGTGGAGGAATAGTGTAGCTATGGGTCCTTATGCGAGTGTTATTCAGGTGCTGTATTATTGCAACAGTATCATGTCTGACAAATCAGCTTGTGTGATAATATTATGATAGATGAAACATGATAGGAGATTAGAATGATAGCCTGGAAATGCTTTAGAAACACACAGTGTCAGTTGTACTACTGTGGCTGGGCTGGGGGAGGAAAAGTAGTTATGACTGAAGTGTAAAAAGTCTAAAATTTGCAGTTGTTTAAACTGTAGTACATTATAAACAGGAAAGTGCTGTTAGTGAGCAAAGGGAAGAGCAAGAAAACAAATATCAAATCTTGCCAAGGCTAAGTATAATGTGTGTAAGCAGCAATGCTGTGTCACATACTTGGTTATATTGTAAGTGCACTAGCATGCACTGGTGTTGTATGGTATGAGAATTTCACTTCCGGATACAGTGAGTTTGACAAAACTCCAGGTTAAGAGGTTAGCTGCACTCTCAGGTCACTCTGAATAAGCAGTTTTTAACAGTTTTTGTTTTCCCTCTCTTTTAAAGGATGGTTACTGGAGTGGAGATAGCAAATAGGATAAGGCAAATTGAGAAGAGACAAAGGTGAGAGGTTCAATGCAAAGACTAAAGATACCCCTCTCACCTTTGCTACCACTGATGGAGCTGCACTGGTGCTAGCAGAGGGAAATCTTTCAGAATAAATATAATGCAGACAAGACCACAGTCCCTTCTCTCTTTTTCAGAGCTCCTCTGTGTGAGCTTATGAATACAAGAAAAAAGAACCAAGTTAAAGCTATTTGCATGCTATTTGATGTGACTATTTAAATAGGTAACACCCTGTTCTAACACAAAGCACCTGCTTGAATTTTCTTAACAAATGCTTCATATTTTTTTCAGGTAGAGAAAGTGGATTCCCAGCAATTCAGAGGGGAATACACAGTTCCCAGAAGTAACTTTTCCTATCAGCTCAGAAGCAGTTCTTGTCACTTTGAGAAGACTTCACATACAATGCAAAACTCAAACATGTGTTGCAACAGTGTCATTTAGACTCATACATTCCTAGCCAATAGGAACAGGGATACTCACATGACTGCTTATGTTTTAGAGAACTGAAAATTAAGGACCAGACTGTGCCTTTAAGGGATAGGCCTGCATTGGAGGTGATGCAACAATGCACATGGCAACCTTCCAGGAAGGATAGTATGACTGTATTGATCATCCAGCACTGTGTGGCATAAGAGCAGTGCAAAGGGTGAAATCTATGCTCCCTTCTAAGTCTTGACTGGCTTGTAGCAGGGAACTCAGGAGACAGCTTGGAGGTGAGATGTTACTTCCGCTTCCGGGACTCCTTGTGATGCAATGAGCTGTGAGCACATAACTCTGTCATTTCACTGAGTATAATCCTATGCTTGGCGATGAGGGCATCTGGGAAAAGAGCTGTTTATAAAAAATATTGCAGAGTAAAGGGTGTGAGCTGGCTTAATGTATAATGTATGTTTAAATTGTTTGGGGGCCCGAAAAGTCCTCAGGAGCCAGGGAAAGAGGAATCTGGCCTGAACCTGGCCCCAGACAAGCATCCACAGAGCTACACCTGAACACAGAGCAGTCCTGATTTACGTGGGCCTGGGGCAAAACGTCCAGTGGATCTACATACTAGAAATCCATTTCTCCCAGCCTGCCCTCCGAGGCACACTGAGATGGAGGAGGTCTGGCAAAGCTGGGCTTTGTAGTACACAGGGGAGAGGGAAGAGGACAGATCTCTTGAGGAATTGGGGGCAGGATTACTGGAGCACACTCATTTAGCAGAGCTGCACTGCTCCTGCCATGTCTGTGACCCTTAGCAGATGCAACAGACAGGGCAGGATTTGTCCCCAAGAAAGAAAAAGCAGAACTTGGACTGACTGAAAGACTATTTTATTCCAGTCTTGATGAGCTAGACTCTGAATGAACAATTAAACTAAGAGAAAAGACTCTGAAATCATTGAAGATGAAGAGAATGGTGCAAG